>NC_056725.1:1968858870-1969098870 GCF_019279795.1 Protopterus annectens | reverse complement strand
AAGATGCCTAGATGTATCCACTGAAGAAGACATATTTGAAAGTTCTTGCTACCCCTTTTGCGCATGTAAAAGTGTTCACCTTCCAGTCTTAGCAGGCCTGTATATGATAATCCTGGTTTAAATTTGTGTCTATTTTCCAGTCATCAAGACTAGCTCTATAGGTAGCCATAGTTGTACACTTTTTAACCTGTAATGGTAACGCATTCCATAAATTGGAAATGCGCCAAGTTTAAAACCTATTCCTCCAATAAGGCTTGTTTATTTATTTATTTATTTTTGGTGTAAATTTAGTTCCATAGAGCAGCTGCTTACAGATCCACTGGATCTATGAGAAAATAGGACATTGAATATGACTTGGGTCTTTCGTGGAGAGACATCGATCACTGTGGAGCAGCTGGTAAGCCACTTGATGTAGAGAATGATGCTACTCTTTTTGAATAGTTGAAGAATTTAAGACTTTTAATTTTCTTGGCTAGAAATTTGGGGCCTGTCCATTTTAGTTACATACTTGGATTTGTACATACAAAAGTGGGCATTGTATTAGATGATGGGCCTGATAAAGCAAGAACACTATTAGAAGGGTGACTTCTTTAGAGCTTGAGGATACTCCTTTTGATGGCAACTGGAGAAAATGAAAGGAGTTCCTATGATCTCCTGACTATGGTGAAAAATGATGACTAAAAGCAAGCGAGTTGTCTAGGTATGTAACCAGGTCACTTATGATTGTGTCTGCCTGAAAAGGAGTAATCTCTAACATATAAGGTTGGAATGGCAGTTTTTGCAGAATGTTACTGTGCTGCACTTTTTTCACATGTAATGTACGACCCTCACTAAGGATTCTTAGTATCAAAGAATAAGTGTATAATAGTGTCCAGCTTGCAGTCATCAGTAAACTTCATCAAACACACTACAGGAATAATGGTTCTGATATCCACAAAATAGTTGCTAAATAGAATAGGGCCCATAATCAATCCTTGCAGTACTCCACTGTTTAAAAGTCACATTTACCCATGCATTTCTAATAACACTTCTTTGTTTCACAATAAGCATGGTCTTACTTTCTGCTTTTGTACTTTTGACAACGATTTCTGTAGCTATACTTCAGCCAAAGATTCTCTAGACTCTTTTGTATGAATTCCCACCTTCAATCAAACAATAGAACTTAATATTTCTTGCCATTGCTTCCATAGCTTCAATATGTTAATGTGATCAATTTGCTCTACCTTTTTCTTCTGTGGTTGCCCCTTGTCTTGTAGTCCAATGCATCTACTATTTCAAGTACATAAACATGCCCGTGTCCGTTAGTAAAAAATGTGTTCCTGATCGAGGGTACTAATACCTGAGGTCCGCACCTAAATTCTCATACACTGTCATTTTTATTACAACCTACTCACTGCATCTCCTGGGCTTTCTGCAAATACTCCTTTAATAACCAGTTTTAACCTGTTCTCCAAACTAAAGTACTGCTCTATCACACCTTCACACCTTTAAATGATAGCTTCTTTCCAAGTTTCCTTAACAATGTCAAATGGTCCACCGAGATGCCTGTCGTAAATATATATATATATATATATATATATATATATATATATATATATATATGAGATAAACCCAGTTAAAGCTTGTGGCACCTCTTTTATAGGAAATAATAAATAGGATTTCAACTGATCTCATGTCTGTCCATCTATGTCAGTAACTTTCCTTAGCCTAACCCAATTATTATTATTTCAGTGCGATATTCAACCTTTTTATCAATCATTAGTCTGCAGATAGTAAAATGATGTAAATAAGTCAAAACATGCACTATCCTCAGGGGAGCACAGTAAAAGTCATGTAAATCATGTGGCAAAAATGAACATATCTAATCCTAGTGGAGGAGAATACAGATAAAATAGAAAAATAATATGCACAAGAAAATAAGTAACTGTAATTTTAACATAGCCATGTGGCCTTTTTGTATCATCAACATAGAACATGTATCTCAATGGATCTGGGGTTCAAGACTGACCTCAGTTTTGGCCCTTTTGTTATGATCTGTTCTTGTGAATCTGTAAGGTGGATCTTGTTTACATCAGGTTTGCTTATACTGGTAGGCTAGCTTATCCTGAGTCACTCTCTACCTTAGTTCATTGCTATGCATAATTTGTCAGTCATGACTTATGATCCTTTGCTTTCATTAAGTATATATATTTAGTTTTCCACAGGTAAAGTTGTTACTGAAAAATTAATCTGATGAAGTCCATTTGGTAGATAAAAATGCTTATCATAAATAAAAACTGAGTTATTCCGATGACTAAGCCTGCTCAAGATTTTCTTCAGTATTTTTACAGAAGATAAATTAACATACACCTTTTGGATTATTTATTAATGTTGCTTTTCCTTTAAATTTCAATAGTTATTATTTTTCATTTTTCTGAAATAAATGGAAAGTGAGGGTAGTTTGCTATTTTCACATTGGGGTCAGTTGTCTCCTAACATCTATGTTGTGGTTTATGTATTTGTTCATCCTTTAACTCACTCCTCCAAGGATGTGCTTTAAGCTTGCTTTCTAATGAAGTCTCTTAGCAGACCAAAGTGCTGATTCAGTCTTCAAAGAATAAAGTTCTATTTTAACTTCTGAACAGGTCCATGGAAACTTATTTAATTATCTAGCTGGAAGTGTTTTTGGATTTAGTTAAGTGTTTAACTGGAAGCATTCTTGACATGTCTTTTTGGAAACAACAACAAATCTGCCTTCAAATCAGCAGGGAAATCCAAACCAACTTATATTTTCTAACAAGATCCCTCTGGTTCATTTTTTATCCCTATGTCCAAATCCCCACAGGAACAGAAAACCAGGCTGGTTCATCATCCACCTAAAACAAATGGGTACTTAAGATCTAATAATGACTATTCTACTAAAGTTATATAAAAATATATTTGTCCATTTATTAAAAGACTTAAAAATAATATGAATATATATTTTCTTCTTTCTGCAAAGATTAAATAATTCTTGTCATGGTATCTAAATATATTTAATTGCCTTGAAGAAGCAATTTATTTACAAAAAATACTAATATTTTGAAAACTTTGGTGCTTAGGTCCTGGACAGCAGGTTGCCTGATGAGACAAGCATATCAGAATAACTACACAAAGAAACCAAAGGACAAATTAACTGATAAATGTATTATTTATTAATAAATTAATGCAGCCTTAGACAAAAGGGCAGGATTCACGAAGGCTTGCACGGAGTGTAAGAGACGTGTAACACTCCATGCAAGCCTCACGATCCAGGAACAAACCTAAACTCCATGTAAGAGACCAGCTAAAACGTCTCTTACACGGACTGGGCGTGGATATGCTAAATACCTCACTTGCAGCTGAAAGGTATGCAAATGAGGTATATTAGTGATCCACAAAGCAGAAACTAGCCCGTGTAAGAGACGTTTTAGCTGCAGAAATGTACTCAGTTGACAACTGAGTCCGTTTCTGCAAAAATCACAACGGAGCCATGTCAGCTCCAAATAAAGAGTGCATATGTGTCAGGCAGCATGCCAATGGCCAAATATGTGGCCATTGGCAAGGTAACCCGATGCAAAAATTATAAAAATATATATTTTTTAAACGCAGCACAGCCCCGCGCAAATGGGTTGCGCTGTATAAAACATAAAAATGAAGGTTATAAACCCACAAATGTGGGTTTTATGCAATACATGGAATGACAATGCAGGGACCAGCAGACCAAAAACAACATGGCCACCGTGTAGTGGTTGCTAAGAGGGGAAGCTGAGTCTAAGACATGTAACTAAGCATTAGTAGGCAATCTCATGTAAATGAGGGTTAGGATACTGAATCCCACAGTCACATAGCAAATGAGCACAGTCTGAGTAGTGTAATAGATACATAAGGGGGAGGAATAGAGTAGGAGATAGGTGACATCACAGGGGGGAATGCTAGAAAGAAATGCAGTTCATTGGAGGTCAGTGTAACATGACAGATAACAGACACAGATCAGGGAAAGAGGAGTGCCACAAGATAAGCATGGGAAAGTCAAGAAATGGAAGGTGTACACTGTTACTTACACCAAAGTTTCTTGCTGGGCGTGCATGCGCATGTGTGCGTGCCATGAAGCGTGAGTAGGGCAGTGTGCGCACGTGTAAGGCAGACTGAGCATGTGGGAGCGTGTTGGCAGATGTTTAACACTGTTTGCGCTAGTGTGCGCGCGTGTAGGGCAGACTGAGCATGTGGGAGCCTGTTGGCAGAGGTGTAACACTGTTTGCGCTGGTGTGAGCGCGTTTTAACCCGAATAGGCAGATCCTGAAACGTGTAAGCATGTGTGCATGCGTGTAAGCCACTGTGAGCGTGTTTCTGCTGGTATGCACGCTGCTCCCCCCTGAGGAAACAGAAAGGAAAAAAGAAAGCAACAGAATTAGTAGGAAGCTAGCAGGGAATACTGCTGGAGCTAGCAGGTGAAAACAATTAGAAGCAGGCAATTATGCAGGCAGAATAGTAGCCCAGCCCAGCACTTAAAACTCTGCAAACAGCAGTGCAGGATGTTTCTCTCAAGAGACACTGCAAGACAGGAGTAAGCTATTAGAAGTGAAAACTGAAAAAGCTGAACTCAGAGCAGAAATGTTAGGGGCTGCCATAGCTGTCATAATGAGACATAGGCGACTTGCTGAGGATGGTGACAATGCAGATGGTGCCAGACAACCTACAGTGAGGAGATGGGGAAGAGTGTACAGGACCAGGGTCACCTACCACGGGTTACATGAGCTGGAGATAGTAGAGCGCTATAGAGTGGACAGAGAGCTCCTGCAGCAAATAGTTGAGCTGTGCAGGCCATGCCTCACCCACAGAACCAACAGAGGGGAACCCATCCCAGTGGAAACCAAGGTATGTGTTGGCCTAAGAATACTAGCAACAGGTACCTTCCAGAGACCAACTGGTGATATGATGGGGATATCACAGGCATCAGCCTCCAGGGTACTGCACCAGTTCCTGGATGCCATGTCAGCACATGTTGGTGATCATGTATATTTCCCCAATGCCCGTGAGGTATTGGCCAGCAATATGCGTCTCTTCCTGCAAATAGCGGAATACCCTGAGGTAGTGGGTGCAATAGACTGCACGCACATACGCATCAAAGCACGAGCCGGTGAGCGGGGTAGGGCCTACATTAACCACAAGGGCTTCCCCTCCATCAACTGCCAGGTCATGTGTGATGCCCAGGGCATAATAATGAATGTGTGTGCTGGCTGCCCTGGGAGCTACCATGATTCCCACATCTGGCATTTGACGCAGCTGTACCAGACATTTGCCAATGGGGACATCCCACATGGGCACCTAGTGGGGGATGCAGGTTATGCACTGGAGCCGTGGCTGATGACACCCATCAGAAACGCACACACACCTGAACAGGAACGCCATAATGAGGCACATGCACAAACACGTAATGTAATAGAGCGTGTGTTTGGGCTGCTCAAGTCACGGTTCCGGTGTCTGGACACATCTGGTGGAGCCTTGCAGTACACACTAACTACATGTACCCAAATTGTCATGGTATGTGCTATGCTACATAATATGATCTTGCGAAAACAGCTGCAGCAGGACCAGCATAGGGCTGGGCCAAACAGCCTCCCACCATTGCCAAGGCCATCACAGGCAGAGCGTGACTCGGAGGAGGAACAACCTGAGCCTGCCCCAGTAGGCAGAAGAAGGCGTGCCCAGTATGCCCTGGCCTTGGCAAAGAGGCAACGAATAGCACATACACTAGCTCAATAGGAACCCTGGAAATGATACCCCCTCTGACTCACTCAAATAATAACAGGGATGCCTAAAATTACATGACCTGCTCACAAACATCTACAGGGAGTGTAATATGCGCATCCGACAGAGGCAGCCCTGCAGCACCACCTGAGGCATGAATGCCATGTGTTAAGTAATGTAACACCATGTACTATATGCACACCTGAGGACCCTGACTAACATCCACTCTCACCAAGCAAGAAGCCACAAAATGATGATGGGATGATCAATTGCAATAACTGGCTGAAGTAATGCACTTAGTCAAAGGGGAGCCAATGTGCTCCAGCCTGGGAAGACATGCGGAGCATGACATGATGCACCACCTGCTAGGGGTGGTGTGCACCTATCAGTCCAGGCCCCATGGATACTGGCAAAGGCTGTCAGTACCCACAGCATGCCCTGAATAGGTAAGTCTCAAAACACAAACCCACCTTCATAGGTACCACAAGGGATAGGAACCTAGATGTAATGCTACCCAATGCCAGAAGTCTAAACAGCAAGATGTGTGCAGTGTAAATGCTCACAGTATGGAGAATGTAGATATCAGTCCTGTAATAGAAAACTGGGTCAAGGCTCACATCAGCACCCTAACACTACCAGGTCACACCTCATACTGTGCTGTACAGCCACAAAACATGGAACAAGCTACAAAAGGAGGGTGACTAGCAATAAATGTCAAGGATAACCACACCCCCATGTTGGTACCACAACAAGAAGCAGCATGGATTAGCCATGGTCAAATACCAATGGCTAAAACTGCCTCCCAGTATATAGCCTGCTGCAGACTACTGTCCTAATACCAGGAACTGCACCTGGCCTATGTTGGAATACATGAATATATCAAGCCCCCCAAACCACATTATATTGCTTGACTGAAAATACCCAGATATACACTGGGAGCAACATGTGTACTGGATGGCATGATGAGAAGTATATCCCACACTGGTTAGACCAGACCATAGAGTAATGACACTGGATATACACATCCTGACTCCAGTCCCTGGCCAGAATACCATAGTGGAAAACATGTGTAAAGCATAGGTTGCACCCCTCCAAACCGATGTTGAATCCACGAAAGGCCCTGTGCAAGTGCAGAATATGGGACACACCACAGAACATGTTATACAGGCATTCCATGAACACAGCCAGGAATGCTTGGAGTATGCAATCACAAATAACAACAAGACACAATGCCATACACGCAGGCATCTGGCATGCTGGACTCCAGCCATTACCAAACCATGCAAGAGAATGAGGAAGCTACTACATGATAGAGCAAACATAAAAAGGGAAGTAATCACTGATCAGTAGTATGGCAATAAAATATGTCCACACATACAATCCACTAAGGCCAGCAACAACAGGTAGAATCTGTGAATCCAGAGGCAATGTGACACCTGGCCCAAGTACACAGACAACCCACAACTCCCCCCAATAAATACAAATATATGTGAGAGATGCAACCATGTATCCAAACTGGAGGCTGAGCTCCCCCAACTCAGTACTGTCAAAACTAGTCAGGAGGAGAAGGTAACCACATACACCACAAACCCAGTCCCACATAGACCTATCACAACTGTAAACCAAACACATAAATACAGAAAAACATTCCCAGAGGCCCTAATTACAAACACACCACACCAACAGAAGCCTCCAAAGCAGATCCCAAGCAACCACAACCTCCAAACATAGCACATGCAACACATAGTACAAAAAGCTGGTGTGCCAAACAGTCACAGGCCAGAAGGAAAAACAACATGCCTGATACAGTTGTAATAGGTGTCTGTATAGGCAGACACACTGCTGTCCCACTCACCAGACTGAACAAGGGAAAGGGTACAGTAAGCTGCCTGTAGGCTGCCAAAATATACCACATAACACAAGTACGCAGGTCACCCCAAAGCAAGCAGAAATATGATGCACTCATTGTCCATGCTGGTGTGAATGACCTGAGATGTACCTCCCTGGACTACATGAAAAGAGACATGGATGAGCTCTCTGAGTATGTACCCCAGGCCGGTATGACACTGGCCGTTTGCAGCATCCAACCCTCACCAAGAATGATGTCACAGTACAAACACAGAATGATCATCTTTAACAGGTGGCACAGTTACAGCTGTCAGTCCAAGAGGGTCTAATGTCTGTCTGCTTGAGATGTCATGCATGACAAGCCATGCTGCTGTTCCAGGGATGGCTTGCACCTGTTACCTCTGGGCGCCTGGATACTGGATAAGGCCTTTGCCACCTCCATAGAGCCGTATGTAGGCAAGGCCAAAAAGACTACCCACCACCCTAGAAAACATAAGTGGTAAGAAACATAAGGGTAATGCTGACCAATGCCAGATGTGTAAACTGCATTATGCATGCCCCTGAGGCACTTCCCAGTATGGAGAACATCGATGCCTGTGCAGTGACAGAAGCCTGCTGCAAGCCTACTGATAGCACACCAGCACTACCAGGTTATACCACATATCATGTGTTATGGCCCCAACACCTGGACCAAAACATCAAAGGAGGGGGAGTGTCCATATGCAGCACAGACACCCATACGGCCAGGTAACTGACAATGCACAAAGCAGCCGAGACCACCCATGTGCACCTAAGTGTAGTCAAAACTGCATGGATACTGCAAACTACCACCCCAGGATCCTGACAAGCTTGGTCTGCACAGCTATGGAAAGGATCAGTATGTACCGCAGACATAAAGCTATCATGGACCTACTGATACCGGACCCTACACAGTGTGGCTGTCGTAACTGCAGATCCTGCCCCTAAACATGTTTGACCCATTTGAAACAGTCATTACGGTCATTGATGAGGGCAATGTGGTCCACACAGTGTATCTGGACTGTGCATATGCTTCTAGACAATACCCTACGAGTTCAGTATGGATATGTTCACCAGCTTAAATATATACCCCTATGTCAGTAGAGGGGTTGCAAACCAGACCAAGGACAGAACTGACATGGTCAGACATGCTGCATCCATGTCAGACTACAAAGCAGATATGAGTGGCATCCCACAAGGATTGGTCCTGGGACCGCCCCCCCCCCCCGTTCTGTATATATGTCCCATAGGTATAGGCCAACATGGAAGGACTGTGACTGAACATGTATGCAGAGGAGTACAAACAGCCCACCATATCCGACCCCCAGCTGACACAAGCAACCCACAAAAGGGCCACCTAGAAACAGACAACTGGAGCCATAGCCATGTCAGCAAGCTAATTGCAGAACTGTGTATAGACAACCACCATGGATATACAGTAAGTGCCAACAAATTACCACACAGGTGTTAACCCATTACGTACCTAACATGTAATGAGAGACCTGGGGACACAAGGTGATAGATATCCTGCACTGTACAAGCATGTGGCTGTAGTGTTCGCAGAAACATACCATATACCCACCCAATCATGAAGGTTGTCAGATGTAGATAAGGGGAGGTCAATGTGGCTCTGCAGTCATCCTTCATCAGCATCACAATTGACTACAATAGCCCCTGTGGGATATACCTCAGCAGACACCTCCATCAACTGTAAAGTCCACAAGAGTACCCCACCAGGAGTAGCAAAGAGCATGAACAGATGCCATGTGTTGCCCGAGTAAACAAACTGCAGCTCCACACACTGCCATACTGCCCAGCCAGAGGCAAGCTGTGCCTGATATATGAAGCCATGTCCAAGCTGGAATCAATGGACATGCTGCACCTTGTACAATCTGAATGGCAGTGAGCTATGCACATGAGAGACCTGAACCCCAGCACTGACATACATAGGACAAGCTGTACAGAATGATCCATAACACAGAAGGCACCCCCACTCTTGAGTAAACTCCCGGTACAGGTTAGCCAGAGAGTCACCTATTGACACCCCTCAAGAGGAATCCCGATGAGTGGATGGGAGACGGTAGGTTAACCCTGGGTATCACTGTTATGTCAGAGGTAGACGGAGGCACAGTATACTAACCATGACATATGTCATGGCAAACTCCAGTTACAATGTGTGTCGAAGGACAAACACACCCTGTGACTAGCATCAGAAATGGCCTAGGGAACATTGCTAGTGTTTGCCAATGTCCACCTATGTTGTGGAATACACTACCAATGTTGGATGAGCCTGGTGTAGGTAGTCCATATCTGAACATAATGCAACATGGTTATATGTACACAACTAGCCCCTACACAGTCTGTTGTGCTCACTATGAAGATGTCAATCAGTGATAGGACTAAAGCCCAGGATACTGTCCACCACAGTGAAAGTACTGAACCAGTACACTATACGGTACTACAGTGTTAGGTCATTATGAAAGTATGTTGACAACTGTCTGCAAAGTATCCCATGCAATCCCTGCAGGCACAGTATAATCCCTGTTGTGGCAGACACGAAGCAGTTGGCCAGTTAGTACACAACATGACACCCAACACACAACCATAAACGTGAGATATTGTTGAAGTTCAAACACACCCAAATATGTGGTGGACTTTAGAGTGCAACATATGGAAACCTCACACTGGGCATGCTCGCACACTTTGATAAATGAGGCATATGTCAGACAACATGCCATGGAAAGGCTGAACTGGGCATGCTCACACACTTAGGCCATATCTCTGTTAAGCAGTTGGCCACACATATCTGGTTATTTGTACGTGTCATTCCAGGAACCAACCACAACACAGCAATCTGCCCAGTGCACACAGTAAATGACTGCAGATACATAAGTGATAAAGTGGATCACTGTCATATTCAAACAACTTCCACAGATACACAAGTTGTTCATAGGAACAGGGAATGCTATGGCAATAAAGACCTGCAAACAGTGGAACAGCACAACAAATATTGTGCATCTGACAATTGAACATATGGGTGTAGAGGTCAATACTAGGCTTGTTGCCCTAGGGAATGACAGCTTAGCCAGAGTGTGCTTGGCATCTGCATCCCCAGTACAGTAGGCTACTGTGCCACTGTAAAGTAGGTCACATAAGGCAACGTGTGACACTAGTGAGCTGTGCCTCTGTCAAGCAGGGGCACAGTGGAGATCCCAGGGTTTGAATGTGCTAAGCCACAGCCATGTTGTTGTTGTGTGCTGGAAGAGGGTTGCTGAGGACCTCTAACAGTAAGCGGCCATCAATAACAGACTGAGGGGAGCCCTATCTGCATTGTCTAGACAATCCCACTGTCAACACTGTGTTGTGATGATTATGTGGGAATGAAGTGTCGTGCCGGAACTATTCACAGATGTCCTCCCTCTGTGGGCTACAGCTCTGCAATGTAATAGCTCACTCTGTCTGTTGGACAGCTCATATATGGCTGGTGTACACCTGACAGGTGTCTTGTTGTGGAACAGTCATGGGTATATGTGGGATAGCATGATCAATGCAAACCTTACACATGCTCATAGAATGCAATTGTCAAGTATTATGCAGAGTGGCCAGTATAGTCACCCAGCATGGGTCCTTTGAAGTCGTCCACCCCAGTCTTCACAAGTGTAGAGTCTGCTTGTGCTAAATACAGTTTGTGTGCAGTGACAACCTTGCCTGGGGATGGGGATGGGATATGGATGTCCAGGGAAAGGTGGGTATGGTCAGATATCAACAATGGTGGTCTACCTCTGGTGTGGAACAGTGAGTACCCATGTTGCAGATGGACAGGTGCAATATGTATTCCCCCATGTGGCTGTGGTGTGTGGTTCTGCCATAGCACATGAACCCACAAATTGTAGTGGCTGTAGGGTAAAGTGGTATAGGCCTGAGTAGTTCTCACACACAATATGCCTGTACCTGATGTTAACAACTGGAATGGTGTATGTGAACACCTGCATATCCCGGCACTGTTCCCAGGGACGCTAAGTGTGTGTCCTGGATGTGGGAGTGGTGTTCTGGACTGGTTGTGCGTTACAGGTCCTGTGGTCATGAAGCATGGTATAGAACATAACCTGCCAGTGCGATGTGCATATCTGACCCTGACGTAGGTGGCTGCAAATGCATATATATGCTATCCCCCACCTGACAGGTAGTACTAGATGTACATACCTCTGTAGAAATAAAGATGTCAGCACCCTATAAATACTGCAGGTGCAGACCAGATGCCCAGTAATTCGGTTAACGCGCTCTGCTGATGCGTCTCCCTCAAGTGTCATAATATAGTTAGGTAGGAGTTCGAGCCATGCAATTGCTCAGTGTGTGTGTGTGTGTGTGTGTGTGTGTGTGTGTGTGTGTGTGTGTGTGTGTGTGTGTGTGTGGGGGGGGATGTGTGTGCAAGTCTGTGTGAGGAAGATGTCCCTTTTGGCAACTGTGAAAGCACTCTACAGGATGCACATTCCCCTATCTAAGCATGGATGATGTCAGCACCCTATAAGTACAGCAGGAGAAGGGCAACCACCCAGTAATGTGAATAGCACGCTCTGCTAATGCATCTATCACGAGTGTCATAACATAGTTAGATAGGGGTTTGAATCCTGCAACTGCCCCGTGTGTGTGGAGGGGGGTTAGTGTGTGTGCAAGTCTGTGTGAGGGAGATGTCCCTTTTGGCAACTGTGAAAGCACTCTACAGGATGCACATTCCCCTATCTAAGCACGGATGATGTCAGCACCCTATAAGTACAGCAAGAGAAGGGAAACCTCCCAGTAGTTCTAATAGCGTGCTCTGCTAATGCATCTGTCACGAGTGTCATAACATAATTAGATAGGGGTTTGAATCCTACATCTGCCCTGTGTGTAGCACCCTCTGCTAATACATCTGTCACGAGTGTCATAACATAATTAGGTAGGAGATTGAAACCTGCAAATGGCAAATGTGTGTGTTTGGATGTGGGGAGTTTGTGTGTGTGCAATTCTGTATGAAAGACATGTGCTTTTTTGCAATCAGGAGAT
Source organism: Protopterus annectens (assembly GCF_019279795.1). Taxonomy (NCBI): domain Eukaryota; kingdom Metazoa; phylum Chordata; order Ceratodontiformes; family Protopteridae; genus Protopterus; species Protopterus annectens. Next base: position 1,969,086,213 of record NC_056725.1, on the reverse strand, counting down.
CACACTACGTGATGCACATTACCCTTTCCAAACACTGATGATGTCAGCACCCTATACATACAGCTGGAGAAGAGGCACCTCCCAGTAATCCGAATAGTGCACTCTGCTAAAGCGTCTCTCTCAAGTGTCGTAACATAGATAGGGGTTTGAAACCTGCAAATGGCAATTGTGTGTGTTTGGGGGAGCTTGTGTGTGTGCAATTCTGTATGAAAAACATGTTAGTTTTGGCAATCAGGAGATCACACTACTTAATGCACATTACCCTTTCCAAACACTGATGATGTCAGCACCCTATAAGTACAGCTGGAGAAGAAACACTTCCCAATAATCCGAATAGCGCACTCTGCTAAATAGTCTCTCTCAAGTGTCATAACATAGTTAGGTAGGGGTTTGAAACCTGCAAATGACAAGTGTGTGTGAGTTTGGATGTGGGGAGTTTGTGTGTGTGCAATTCTGTATGAAAAACATGTTACTTCTGGCAATCAGGAGATCACACTACATGATGCACATTACCCTTTCCAAACACTGATGATGTCAGCACCCTATAAGTACAGCCAGAGAAGAGAAACCTCCTAGTAATCCGAATAGTGCATTTCGCTAATGCGTCTCTCTCATGTGTCGTGACTTAGGTAGGGGTATGAATCCTGCAAATAGCAAGTGTGTGTGTGTGTGGGGGGGGTGGTAGTAGGGTGTGTGCAAATGCAAGTGTGAGAGAACATATCCTTTTGGCAAATACTACAATACACCAGATGCTGCATATTCCCCCAGTAAACACAGGGGATGTCACCACACTATCAGCACAGCCAAACAGGGCTAGTTGGCCAGTAATGCCTAACGTGCACTCTGCTACTGGGTCTATTACCATTGTCAGAGTACAGATAGGTATGTTTTGGTAACCCACAACTGCCACGTGTGGTTGTGTCACACATTATGACCTTGTGTGGGTCTTTGTGCATAACAATGCATGCCATTGCCTAAACCAGCAAATGCAATGCACACATGATGTATGTGTGTGACACATACACATAAATACCTGTGACCTGCAGTAGTTACCATGTCTGACACGTGCCTCGAGTGGATAAATGGTATTTGCAATGCATAACAATATGACTGTGTCTTACTGTGCAGGGGCCGCATGCGGTATGTGTCTATACAGTGTGGGTGTATATGGTAAAATACCTACAACAGGGGATACATATCTGGTCTGGGCCATATAGTCTACATGTAGTCGATGTACAGGTGCTGCATGTTCCCACCTGTTGTGGGAGTGGTAACATGTTATTCCACTGCAATTCAGTGACCACATGCTGGGAACCCTTCAACTAGTGTGTTGTAGCTACAGTAATGCTCACGCACAATGTTTGGCTGGATGCAGTCCAGCCATATAAAGACAGTTCTTGAGACTGTCATATTGCCAGTGTTGTTATGGAGGATAGGTGGGCTTCCTGTGTATGGGAGGGTTGTGTGTGCCAGGCTATGAACCAGACAGCAGTCCGACACACTGTTAGCTGCACATGAATAGGCCCTGATGCTTTGTGCTGTGCCAACAACCTGGAGGTGTGTGTATCTGTGGTGCCTTGGGATACCAGCCCCCTGTCCATGTGTGTTACACATGTAGGGGACGACAGGCATGGTATGAGGTATAACCTGGCAGTGATGGGTTGCACCTGTGAGCCGTGAATTAGGACTCTGGTACTGCACATACATTGCAGTTCATCATGCTGAGGACAGTGTCCAGTGCTTGCATCTTGTGGTGTACACAGCTGGTGTTGTGTAGCATCACTGTTAGTGTCCTATCCTGTGTGATACCCATGGAGGTGGCTATGTAATCCATGTCCTGCAGCATAAGGCAGTATGTGTGTATCAAGGGGCTTCGCCAATATACATTGGCCCATGGGTGTCACGTGCAAGCTGCCCCTCACAAATCATTGTGACTTCCCTAGCATGTAAGCACACATTGACAGCCAGTGGATACCCTATGAATGACATTGGAGATTGAGCAGAATGTAGACATAGAACACCCTTCCTACATATAGTGGTAGCATTCCTGGTGAGGGTATGATGGCAACCAAGATCAGCCTCATACTGGCCCGTGCCACATGCTGAGAGATCCCTTCTATGTTCCCTATCATGTAGTCCAGGGAGGTATGTCTCAGGTCATCCATAGTGGCATGGTCAATGACTGAGTCATATGTGTCCATGCCTCTGACTGACCTGTATGCATGTGTTTTGTGGTGGACCATAGTGCCCCACAGGCATATCACTGTGACCTTCACCATGTACAGCCTGTTGAGTGGGGCCCACTGCAGCGGCCAAGAGAGGTACCTGACACATCTGTAGCAGGTGTGTTGTGTAGCCCTACAGGCTGTGAGTGTGTGGCACACGGTATGTGTGTGCCATGTGTGGCATGTGCTCTGTTCCGACGTAATGTATGCCTGTGTGCCAGCTGCAGAGGTGTGTGATGCTCAGGCAGGATGCTATTCTGAGTCTCCAAGTATGCCCCAGTGTGTTCAGATTGCTGTCAGTGCGGGTCTCTGTCTGACTGGTATTGTAGTCACTGTAGTATGTCATGTCACCTGACAGGGTATGGCATTACGGGTTCAGAGTGCTCAGTCCCCAGATTGGCTAGGCGCTGGCATCCCACACATGTGTTGTACATTCCTGGCCAGGGTGATGGTTGACTGCATACATGTGGCAGCTGTGACATTGCCACATGACTCACATAAACCACAACTGGACCATAGAGGTGATTCACAGGTTACCTTTGCACATGCTACCCTAGTAGTGTGATTGCCATGGTGATTACCAACACATAGGGCCAATGGGGAACAACATACTGAAGGTGTATATGTGTGGGTGTACTCCTACTGTTTCATAGCATTGGCATATATGACTGCACACGTGGGTTAATGCCAGGTAAGACATGTGCAATGTGTCACAGGCAACTTACATGCGAACAGGACAGACAGTGACATTCTGTCATGTGTAAACTTGACATACGTATCGTACGCTATGCAGATGTTACTAGGTGTCCACAGAAGCACTGTAACTCTGCATTGCAGGTGGAAGCAGTGTTCCAGGGAACCCCAAGTGAACATGCATGCAAACAAAGCTACAGTAAGCAGGGCTGGAAGTAGTCCATTGTACAACAAAGAAGGGGTAACACTAACAGTAGGTAACAGTACAAATATGTAGGCACTATCAACATGTACCCAGGAATGCACAGCGCAGATGCCCATGGTAGAACTGATATTATGTCATAGTTAAATGTGATTTGGATTACATTGGTACTGCACACATATCAACATGCGCAAACATCCACATTGCATAATCATTGTGGGCAACTTGCCACCATTACTGAACATGTCCATCATTGTGTATCACTACTTGCATTAGCTTCCCCCCTGTGCTTCCCATGTATGTGGCTATCTGTTGACATCCTTACCACCGCTATGCAATAATGTGCAGCTGTTACACTTTGGTACGTACTATGGGTGCAGATAACAATTCAGAACAGTCATACAGTTACTGCATCAGGCATGCTGGGATATACACACAGTCATATCAGCACACTGTACTGTTACCAACATGATACTACTAATACACTTCTATGTAGTCACTCTGTGCATCAGCAATGTGTTTACCTGTTCCTGCACTGATGTTGGAGATTGCAGGAGGTGGCACAGTTTCATCATATGCACAGGGTGTGAATTAGGTATGCCTGAGTCTGCCACTGATACCACCAATTGACATGTGTGTATGTGTGTTGGTGAGGGACAGCAGTACAGGGTGGGGCACTGTTGGTGTAGTGTGTGCGTGTATGTGGTAGCCCTAGGTGTTAACATTTCGCATGTGTGTATGCACGCACACAGTTCCACCTCATGGCTGCCATATACAGGAGTTTGTGGACAGCCACAGATGTACCTGGCAGGTCATACAGATCAGTGTCTGTGGGTACGGACATGGTACCTGTGCCTGGCAGGGGTGCTATGGACCGTATCCAGTATTAAGCCATACTGGGTACTGTCATCAGAAGCGGGAGTGTGTTGACTGGACACAGGTCCCTGTTGGGACTGTCCAGAGCCACGTGCACATGGTCTCCTGGGGCGTTCCGATGACAGCACAGACCCAGCATTGCTGGGGCTGCTGCTGGCACTATGGGGGCGTGCACGGGCCTGTTGTCATCCGCGCCGACTGCCAGCTGCTGCTGTTGCTGGCATACGGCCATGTCGATGCTGCAACCACCCACCATTGCCCTGGCTCATGGACATGTGGTTGTGGAACTGCTGTAATATGTCCCCACAACGTCTGTCTATGACATCGGTGAAATTACGGATAGCATCCGCGATGTCATGCATACTGTCAGTCATGGCTGTGCGACATGCTCTCAGCTCCCTCAGACCCTGTCTGGTGTACCTTTCCATACACGACAGTGCCTGCATGACAGCCCGAAACATAGCTGAGGTTGACAGACCTCTTTGGGCACGTCTGCCAGAGGCAGTACGCCCACGGATGCTCCCACGAGAACCCATGGGCAACTGTCTGTGTAATACCATCGCAGGACCCTGCCCATGGCTGCTGTGTGGGGAAGCATGTGCCACAGATACCACATTACCCTGGTCAATGCCCACTGTATCCTGTCCATCACCTAGGGACAATGGTGACATAGGATGTACTGGCAGGATGACTGTGCGCAATGATGGGGTTGACAGCTGTGTACTGTCAATTGGCTGACCAATGGTGGACCCTGACACACCTTCCTGTGCCATTACACAGGTATCATCATTACCAGTACCTGTGGAACCAGATTCAGGTTCCCTGCTGCAGGACACCAGAACAGCACCAGAACCTGTGGGAGGAAGACAGAAAACACAGTTTACAGTGTCCACACAATGTTACCAGTGATGCACTTATGCACACATGCACACATGCACACGTGGACACATGCACACATGCACACATGGACACAGGCACAAATGCACACGTGGACACGTGTACACATGCACACATGCACACGTGGACACATGCACACATGCACACATGCACACATGCACACGTGGACACAGGCACACATGCACACATGGACACAGGCACACAGGCACACATGCACACGTGGACACAGGCACACATGCACACATGCACACCCCGCAGTATACACACAGAGCACTACTGAGTTACACTAGTATTACTAGCACTATCAGGACTATTATAGGTATTGTTAAACACACTCACCACCATGGATGGCCTGCCTTGCTGTAACACTGCAGGGACCTGCAGAAATGAGGAGATTAATGTCAGTGGGCACAACTATGCCATTGATACTGCATATGATACAGTGCAGTAGTACACCAGTTGCCTTTCACACATCAGCTGCTGATATTGCCAATATCACACCTGCACAATTACATACTATGTTGACAGCTATATACCACGGACACACCTTACACATGCATAAACTAACAGTGTACAGAACAGTCAAGTGTACATGTGGCATATTACCTGCACGCTCCATGTCGTGCTGCTGTGTGGATCCAGCCTCCATCATGATGCAGGTGTATTGCTGTTGCTGTTCTGGGGCTGGAGCCACAACACTTAGGAGTAGCCCCTCCAGTCTGGTGAGGGGGGGATGTGTGGCCACCCCACCTCCTGCGGTAACCTGTTGCCTGTGGATATCCGACGCATGCTGACGGACATTTCTGATTAAATCACTGCAGTGATGTCGTACCTGATCATATGTCCTATTATGCGTGCCAATGTCATTTACCCTATGGACAAGGTCTTGCCACAGTGCAGCCCTCTCCTGCTGATTCTGACTGGTGTGGGAAAACAGTATGTCATAATCCCGCACCAGGCTCTGGTGTATCTCCTCATCTTCTGCTGCAGAGTAGGTGGGATTATGCTGATGCGCCATCTCCCTGGAAGAGAACACAAACAGGATATCAGCAGACTATGTCAGCAATATATGGCACACATACTATACATGATTCTCAACTGTAGTGATATACTACTACTCTCATATGTAGCATGTGTGTGTCTCTTGGTGGATACACAAGTACATGGCCAGATATCAGTGCTCAGCCAACACCTGTGCAATAATACCTGCCACATTCCATACAACATAGTAGCATGCCCCATCAGTCAGCACACTGCGACAGGTCCAATGCACAACCTCATTCTGGGGGTTCATACCAAGGTACTGTATGTGGAATGCCAACCACTAGTGTGATCTGGACACAAGTTACTCGGCCTGGATATACATATCCCACCACCACCAGCACAGTAGACTACTTTGATATGTATGTGATTAGACAGTTATTCACTTGTTAGGACTGAGATGGTATCCATGCAGCCCACTGGGCCAGTGGAAGCCACAACCCACACTGCTGACCCCTTTGCGAATGCTTCCCACGGACATCCCAAAGATAGCATGGAACATGCACACACATTTCTAACCCAGACACTATGCACAAAGGTTAGGCATCCTGTCTGGTGGACCCCAGCCAAAGGCAGATTGTATAACAATAGAAGGAGGCTACTGCAGGACAGAGCAGATTCACATTAAGGGAAGGCATCTGTGGTCAGCACTGGTAATAAGCTACGGTCTCTCATAACAACATCCACGGCTTACTCTGGGAGGGAAATGGCCACGAACACCATAGATAACCACAAGGCCTTCTTCAGTTATGTTACACATATGGACCAAACACCTCAGATATGCTCTGAGTTAATACACACCTACTTAACATTCACCGAACACACAGATATTGGCAAAATTCTTGCAGACAGGTTCGGTGCTCGTATCCCCCCTCCTTCTCCCCCACAAGTAGAAATACTTATCACAGCTGAATGTAACCTCCCTATCATCTCACATGTCCAGGTGAGGGCCGCCCTCAGCAAAGTAGAACACACAGCATCAATGTGACCTGATGGTATCCCTGGATGTGTGCTACGTGAACTCTAGAAGGACATACAACCACATATAAGACTGATATTTAACCTTGGCCATACTACAGGATATGTACCTGAACACTGGCATACAGCAACAGTGGTCCCACTCCACTAAGGAGGCACCTCTACTAACCCTGGGAACTACCGCACCATAAGCTTAACCGGCCTGGTCTGCTAAGCTATGGAATTATTCAGTATGAGACGCATATACAGCAATATTGGATACCAGCAGACACTTGTTCCTGGCCAGTTTGCCTTTGTGATGGGCTGACCCTGCCTTTTGAACCTGGTTGACCTTTCAAAACAGTCACTACAGCCATTGATGAGGGCAACGCAATCCATACAGCCTACCTGGACTTGCCTAAGGCCTTCAACACAGTACTCCACTCAGGCATTATAGACAAGCTCATTAGCTTACATGTTACTACATATGTCACATGTTGGGTTGCACACTGGTTGACATACAGAATCCATAATATTGATATTGTAGGAGCCATGTCAGCCTCAATGCCAGTTACATGTGGTATCCCGCAGGCCTCTGTCCTAGGACCCCTCTTGTTTGGCATTTATTTCTCAGATGTAAAAGCGAACATGTGCGGGTTGTGGATGACAAAGTTCCCAGATGACTGCTAACTAAGCCCCATAGTCGTTACACCAGCTGACACACACATCCTACAGACGGGCCTCACTGCAACAGAAAAATGCTGCCAGGATCATGGCCTAACACTGACTGACATGTAATGTATAGTCATCCCCTTTTGGTGGAACTACGTGCACACAACATATCACATGGACATACCTATAGATACAGACCTATGACACATATGGAGGGTTCACAGTATGCAGACTATTAACCTGCAACTTTACATTACCTGTGTTTGTCACAGCTGGTTGTGTTACCACTACTACTGCTTCCTGCTGCTGCTGGCACAGCTTGCTACTGTCACTGCTGATAGCTTAGACTCAGTGTGTGTACCGTGTGTTGTTATTTGTGTTTTTTTTTTCTCTCACTCTCTGTCTCTGTCTGTCTCTCTCTCTGTCTCTCTCTGTCTGCCTCCAGACAGTGCAATGAACGTATTGCATGTGTGGAGTGTGAGTACAGGATGCTTTTGTAGGTATCTGCATAAGTCCATGTGATGGCCTCTGCACCAATTGTAAACCAGCATTTGCTAATTACATGCAGCCAGTTGTGTACTGATTGCAGTTCTCACTGTGATTTCAGGACAGTGCTATAAAAGGGTATGTGAGATAGGCGTTACCCTTTCAGATTGTAAGGGCGGGGACCATGCTGGTATCCTGTGGATACTGTTCTGTGAGTGTAAAGGTTAGTATCTCTCTCATGATTCAGGCTGTGTTGTAGATTCACATTTCTCCATTCCTCTCTCCTGTTTCCTGTAGTAAGTGTGCATGCACAATGACACCTACAACTATATATATATATATATATATATATATATATATATATATATATATAGATATATATGTATGTAAATATACATACATTTATATATGTACAGTAACTGACATTATTACCTACTATCTACCAACTAGCATGGCTGTTTCTGTTCACACACTACTATTATGGAAATCCACTAGTTTTGACAGTAATTCTAAATGACATGCTTTGTGTACTACACATCCTATATTCCCTTTACATTCATTCCTACTGTTACATGATATATTTATTTTTGCACAGTGTTCTTGTATAAGAGTCATGGCTTAGAGGTAGGTCATGCAGACTACTGTTTCCAAGGTCCTGCGTTCGGGACTGACAGTGGGATTTTATTTTGCTTTTGAACTGACTACAGGACCTGTCAATCAGAGTGACTAAGGCACTTTTCAGCAGTTGTAACCGGGTTAGCGCTGCTTTGTGCTGAGTTCCCGTATGCGCACTGGCATTCAGCTCTGCGCACACCCGCTTACAACCGCTTAACAGTGCTTACTCTGGTGCACACCCGTGCTATTTTCTTTGAAAGAAATGAAAATGGGGAGACAGGAAAATGGTGAAAAAGGGGTCACAAAGAGGGTAAGACAGTAGGGAAACAAGCTTGGGATTTGCAGGAGGGATGTAGGTAAGGCCCATAGCTGCCCATTTCTTCATCAGCAACAGCTGTGCATATGTATGTAATTTGGTGTGACATTTGAAACCTTCCACCCCTGAGAGAGGTGTCAGGACAACAATAATACTTGTTGTACAGCCAACTGTAATTGTTAGTTTCCATGTCCAGCAGACATGTGTGCGGAATGGGCAGCTATGTATGGGGCATAATTTTTTTATGGGTACAGAGTGCCCTTTTTTTTTTTTTTTTTTTTTTTTTTCAGGTGAGAGTGGTATGTCAGGTGAAGGAAGTCAGTATAGCTGGGGAGATAGGTTGGGTAGGTCAACAGACAAGACAAACAAGACGCATACAGGGGAAGTGTATGACACATGTGGGGGGGGTTACACAATTCACGGGGACGGATGTTTGGATATCCAGAGCCCATGAGCCCACAGATGGCAACAGTGGAACTGATATCCCCACCCATGGGCAGTTGCCACTGTTCCTTCACTGCCCAGGATGGGGCTGTGCTGGGGGCTGTGTAGGACGGACAACAGGCATGCCCGTAAGTTGTGCCACCTGTGCCTCAAGCTGGCGTAGGGGCCCACGAACAGAGTCCTGGATCTCCCTACGCACCACAGTCCGGACGCTGCGGAGGGTGAGTGGTGGTTCTCCTCCAGCCACACTTGCAGAGTGGGGACGAGCTCCATCCCCTGCAGCGCTTCCACCTGCAGGTGGCACAGGGCCACCGGAGGAGGGTCCAGACTGGGCACTAGTGCCAGGTGCACTCGTCAGCTGAGGTGGGAGAGGTGGGTCCGCTGGAACCCGCCTTCCCTGCCGTCCTATGTTTTTCATTATGTCATGACAGTTTGGGTTAGTAACATATAATACCATTCGCAATTAGTTGTAACAGCATGCATTAGTATTCCCATTAACCAAACACCCAGATATTCACACCATTGAACAGCGAGTGTAACACATGCATAATTTGAACAGCAATACACAGTCCAACAACATGCAGGGTTGATTGATGGCAACAGGCCATCAGGTTTGGATGTATGAACAGGGCAGATGCATCAACGGACATGCAAATATTTATGACCCAACAGGACAAATGTCCAGGGGTGTTAATTGTGATTGCACATACCATTTTCACGTGGAATGGGTTATATGTGGTTATAGGGTGGGGTGAAGAAAATAATAATAACACCTTTGAATATCAATACATATGCTGTACATTTCTAATAGCTGCACATATATACACACTACTGTTCTAACTACAGTTTCCTATATGTTAACTACTTCAATTTGGTGATAGGACTGTTACTGCTACATCAATATACATTTTTTTGTTCTTCATACACATTCATATCTAGCTTTGTTCAGCTACATCATCCTGCTACATTTGCTTTATATAGCTATAGACACCTGTGGATGTTTGGTATGTCAGACAATCATACTATCTGCATATTGCAGACTGAGAGCAACATATCCAGATTTTGGGATACACATTTCAGCTGCAGCAACACTTTGAACAGATTTCACTGGTTGGTTATGCTTCTCACATTCATTTCATTCTGTACTGACTGCAGTATACTTTATTCAGGGCTTATTACTACGTTATTGGTGGATTCATAACTCTTTCTCACACTCTCTCACTTGTTTTCATTTTACTATTCAGGATGGTACTTACTTCTAGGCTTTATTGACATGTTTTACCTGTAGTTATTACAATCCTTTCCAGCAGTCTCACTTCTGTCATGTTTCAGTATTTCAACAGGGGTATATTTCACACATGTGATTTGCTCATCTTCTGCAGCTGTACTTTTCAGCCTGCTGCAGGTTGTGTACTATTATATTACAGGTGGGGCATCTTTATTTCAGACTTTATTTCAGACATTTTCATTTTTCTGTTTGGATTACAGACTGCAACACACTTTTGTAATCAAGCAATACTTGCAAACACTCTTACACTGTTACTTGCACATTCTATTACTTAGTGACTACACTGCACTCTTTTGCTAACTGTCATACTTTTATATTTCTTTACAGTTACTGGGAGAGGATTACTGACCTGCCTGGTGTCGCAACCGCACCAGCCTATCACCATAGGCTCTGCGGTTCGCAGAACGGACACCTGCAGCTGTAATATAAATGAATTAATATTGGAATACACATCTCCATAATATCAGCTAGTTTAATTTCTTACATACATAATTGAATGTAACTTACTCAGTAGTGGGGTGTTGGGCATTTGCCAGGCCTCTTGGATCCAAAGGTTCAATTAGTCCTGCTTGTGTCTCTTCAGGTCCACATGGTCGTGACGAACCTGCTCACCAGTCCTTGGAATCCCTGTGGCACTGGTGAGATCATGAGCCAACCGGTCCCACGCCTCAGCCCTATATGCTCCCCACAGGACCTGGCCCTGCATGAGTTGGGCCTCATGATTGTGGACTAGGAGCCAGACCATGTATCTGGACTCCTCAACGCCCCACCTCTGTGCTCGAAAGCAACTACCCTCACCTACTCCTGACATTCTGGCTGAAGTCAGTTCTACAATCGTTTATGCTGTGTTTTCCCGCCTATGGGGCTTATATATGCCGTTTTTCCCGCACATATCTGTGATTGGCCATTTTGGAATTGTATCAACTTCACAAAACCTGCTTTGTCATGCTCCACTTTGTATTCATTCCTATATATTTGCTATTACTGCATTTATAGGTACTGCTGTCATGGCTTAGTGGTTCAGTACCTTGACTATGGTGCATAGTATCCTGGGTTTGAACCTGGCCACTGCTTTTTATTTTTTATGACTGTCTAGACAGGCTGAGGGGTGTGTCTGTGTAAAGGCAGTTTTGATTCGGCTTGCTCAACGTTGCCCGTCGGTTGGCTTGTTGGTGAGGTGCGCAGCTCCGCGCAAATGGGTTACGCTGGTTTACGCGTCATTTGGCTGTCAGCACGCATATTACACTCAGCTCAGCTAGGGGCACACAGTTTCAGCATGTTAAACCACTGCTCACCTACGGGCACTCATTTTGCACCTGTTGAACCACTGCTCACCTATGGGCACACATTTTGCACCTGTTAAACCACCGCTCACCTTTGGGCACTCATTTTACATCTGTTAAACCACTGCTCACCTACTGGCAGATGCACTCACCTTGTTAAACTGTAGCTCAGCTATAGGCACATCTGGCATTTTTTTATTATTTTGTTCTCTCACATTTCTTCAAAATAAATGGACTATTTCATTACATTTTACATTAACTATGATTTTATATGTGTACATGTTTGTCAGGGACTTGTTTCGTGCTTATTTTACTAAAAATAAAAATTGGTGTTGTGGGGGCTCGGACCATGAATGCCTGCTCTTCAGCCGGCGTTTCTACCACTACGCTATTGCTTCTTGGCTTACTTTGCATATTTAGTTCTTATATCCTTTTCCACTGACTGCTAACTGTGGCTAAGCTACGGGCATGCCCGCGCAAATGAGCGCACTCACGGGCAAACATCTTTATGATTTAAAAAAAATATATGACATGTTCATTTATATATTTTATGTTCATAGTCTGTGGGGGCATGTGTTGTGTTGTGTTTATTCACATTTCCATGGCCTCTGTCGTGGGTGTTTACTTTGGGCAATTTTACTCTTCTGGGGGCGTGTCCGCTTGCAGGTCTCGGCCTATGGACACGCCCCCTACTGTCTTCCACGGACCGTGTTAGCCTTTGGTGTGATTCAGCATGCCCTCATGCATATGCATGACATGCTGACGTCACACCGTTTAACTGCAGCCTCCGTGTAAGCCATGTATCTCTTACACGGAGGCTTCATGAATCTTGCCCTTTGTTTATATTAAACATTCCCCCGGTTTCAATAAACTCTGTGTAGTTCTATGCAGAGCCTACACAGAGTGTTTTTATGTACGTGATATTGCTCATCGTGCGGCATCATGGCATGCATATTAATGACGTGCGACACATGCAAGCAAAGTTTCACAGCCAGCAACATCGGTGTGAGCCATGAAACCTGTAATATGAATACAGATCATACCTCCCAACCTGCTAGTGCAAGAAATCTGGAAAAAGATTAAAACAATGGGGGGGGGCAAAGGGAAAAAACTAGGGACAGAGTTACATTGTACTTATAACAGTAGAAGGTACGTAGAATAATAGGATTTGTGTTAGAATGCATTTTCTGAAGGATATGAAGTACAAAACTGAAATGCATGTCATTATATATTGACTTTTTTTCCAGAAAACCATACATTTTACAAGGAACAGTCCAAAACTATGATGCAAACATCTGGACATTCTGCAAAGTTCTGGACACTTGGGAGGTATGATGAGGATACCATTCCTGTGTAAGGTTGCTGGCCGCAAAAATGAATTGAAGGACAGCACTCCAATTGCTTTTCCCTTACTTGACTTGTCTTCATTAAAAATTGTGTGGGGCGCTGCCATAGATTATTTATCTTGATTTCAACTATGTCTCCCTTTTTTTTTTGAGGCCAGTGTTTGTGCAATGCGCAGCTTAGCACAAACTTGTTTGGCTGTACTTACCTGGCTAACACAAAGTTCAGCAGTGTACAAACAGGAGGACTGAACCACCCAGGTTGCAGACAGGACCTGGACAGACATAAACATAACTGGATACATTCAATTAATACAATTGTCCATCACACAAACATGGTAAGTGGCATTGCACTGCAATTATCAGTGAGAACTTTACAAAGGATACTAAGATAAGACATATCATGTCACTTATCCTATGGCAGAGTGTTAAATGTAGTTGTGGAGTCCAGATGGTCCAGGATTCTAGTAGCAGGTGTGCAAATTGTGTTTTACTGTTGTGAGATTGTAGATTATAGCAATGAAGTACAACATACAAAACTGTTTTCTCAACCTTCTGGCAATAACTGTAAGTGTAGGAGAATCATAGACATGATCCATCTAACTGCCTGTATACCAAAAAATCTTGAAATTGCAGTGCTTGCCATTGTTACACATCACTTAACATCACACAGCAAGGTGCCTGCACCTTCACCTACTGTGTTTTCACAATGTTAAGCAATGCTCAACATTTTTAAATGTTGGAAAACATCAGGATACAAAATGCAATTGGCAGGAAATACCCATTCTACATTGAGCTTGAGCTATAGTAGATATGTTTGGTGTTGCTGGTGAGGGAGTTTACTTTCAGGCACAGAGGTGGCGTGTTCAGGAGTCCAATGTTTTTACTGGACCCCTAGTTAAGGAACATGGGCCCCAGTGTCTGCTGTGGGACTATTCAGGCTCAGAATACAAGTCTGAAGCATAGCATAGTACTGCCAGGCTTTGACCAGTGCTATAGGTATCCCCCACACTGTTGGGCAATGCAGACATCACTTTGATGACCTCCAAATTAGGAAGAGGGATACCCCTGACCATTGAATTGGGAAATGTAGTACAGGGGATACCCCATAGATGTATATGTATCAATTTCAGTGAGTAATTGCAAGAGTTAAAAGCTGAATATAGTCAAGAATAGTATTCATAATGGTGTTATGTTCTGTTTTTTCCAAAGCTGCTGCTGCAGAGTGAGCCTTGATTGTCAGGTCTCATGCTTCGCATCTAGTAAGGGTGCAAAAAACATATGGTATGCATGCATCAGGACAGTACTGTCTAAATAGTATTTTAATAATAATAATTTGTATAGTAATTTTGTAGCATTAAAAGTTAAAGACCACTTAGATGGTATTTAATACAGTTGCGAGCATGCGTATCTTAACTGTATAAGAAAGTACACATACCTTAGTCTGTAGCACAAAGCAACAGTTCTATATTCTCAGAAGCACAAACCAGACCAAAATTTCACTCAGCAATTTAATTGAAAACACGTGCAGCAAAGTCTTAAAATTCCATCAAACATTTGTTGTAGTAGTACATAAAATCAGTAAAGTAAAACCTTCAAACTTGATGTAGCAGTTGTCACTAAATGCTACCCAACCACCACATATCAATGACCACTTATCTTTCGTGCCTGTACTGATTCAAAGGGCACTTAAGTTATAAAGGTATTTTGTAAGGTTTGAAAAACAATGTATCTAGAAAGCAATGTGCATACATAAAACACACACTTTTTATAAATTTATCAGCATGTGTAATTCTCACTTCCCAGTTTCAACCTGTTTCTTTAAAAAGTTAATTGATTTTGATTAAGTTACTATTTATACCATGATGCGATGTTTTTCTATGGTTTTGAAAAAGTCTGTGACTAGATCAGACGAAAGTGCTTACCTTAATTTCTGCATTGGATATTTATGCAAGGAAGGTTTTACTTTACTGATTTTATGTACCACTACAACAACTGTTTGGTGGAATATTAAGACTTTGCTGCACGTATTTTCAATTAAATTGCTGAGTGAATTTTTGGTCTGGTTTGTGCTTCTGGGTGTTAGAGTCAGTTACAGGAGTGTTTTTGTGTTACTAGTGGATTTTACACTCCTGCACACTTTCTTTTTACTTATGGTTGGTGCCGAGCATTTGTCTGACTCAACCAGTATCCAGTGGAATTACCCTTAATGAACTGCAACTTTTGAGAAGTGTACCTTTACAATTATGGATTCCAGCAACTCATCTATACCTCAAATAGTCCACTTGGAAGCAGCTATCTCCAACATGGTGACTGTAGGTGAAGAAAATAACATCAGACATTTGTATAAACTTATGTCTTTGCAGTATCAGTAAATGCATAAAAGACACTGGACAAACTAAAAGCCCCAGCAGCCCTAGCAGCTTATCAAATGGCGATGATGTCATCTTCTGTTCCCTTTCACCCGAATGGGAAGAAACACTGGGCTCACAAGGAGCAGTTGGATTATCCTCCTTGAATAGTATTCCATGTGGGCACCTAGTTAACATCAATCACACACAAGAAAACTCCAGGAAAATTTGTTTTGAATGATGGGTACAGGCTGACCCCCTGTTATTTACGGAAGCAAGATAAACAAGGAATTTGAACATTCATCAATGGCTTAAGGACTTTGAAATTAAGATGAGCAAGGTATGTAATTTGTAAATAGACAATACATACTTTGCTGAGTGTATTAAAACAGCAGAGAATACCGAAGTGGCTGTGAATGAGTAAATTCCTCAACGGTCTGACTGTGGGACAGCAGGAGTTAGACAAACTTTTAGGCATGCTCGACAGACGTGTGAAATTACTTCATTTTATTATTAAAATAAATTATAAAATTAATAGATTGTTAGAGGATATAAACAAACTTAATAGTGATAATTTAAATCATGTAAGTTTTTTTAATTTTGAAAGTAAATATGACAACATTTTTAGTAAAATTGAGCAACAGGTTAAAGACAACATTAATAGAGAACAAAGGAAACTGAGGAGGGATTTAATAGAAAACAAAGGAAAATGAGGAGGGATAAGTTGGAATATAAATATAAGGAAGCTTACCAGCTTCATAAAAGTTATTATGGTGACAATGTACTAAATAATCATGGGGTTGACTAGAC
The DNA here is from genome assembly GCF_019279795.1 of Protopterus annectens. Lineage (NCBI taxonomy): Eukaryota > Metazoa > Chordata > Ceratodontiformes > Protopteridae > Protopterus > Protopterus annectens. Next base: position 1,969,069,714 of record NC_056725.1, on the reverse strand, counting down.
AAATGGAACAGGTTCGGTAGGGTATGAAGTAAGGGGAGAGAATGATGAAGTACAGATAGAAGGTTTTAATGGCGACCATGATGAGGTTTTCGACCAAGATTATCCACCCTTATGTAGGGCTGAAAGAATTTTAAATCATGACAGGAACAGACAGAATTTTTTAAGGGGACAACAGACCCGAAGGGGGAGGGCCCAGAGAGGTGCCAGGAGGTTTTGGAACAACAAGAACCAAAACAGATACTGAGTAATAAAATATCCCCCAGTGGTGTTATTTCTAGTTTCAATAGCAAACTTTTGAGCCTAAATGGTTTTAATATTTTTAATTACACAGAACAACCAGTTATGGCTACCCATTTTTCTTTATTTGAAAAAGGACTTAGCCAGACATAGCGGGGGTTATGACTGAACTGAAACTTTATACTAGAAAGCTCAACCTGTATTTATTTTTTCAAGATACAGGAGGACAAACTGATTATTTACCCAGTAGGTTTAGGAAAAGAAGTTTGTTTAAACCCCCCCCCCCCTTTTGCACCCTGTTTTAGCTCATTATGAGAAAGTTTGCACTAAGGAAATATTTTATGAATTTCAAAGCCACAGGGAAAAGTTTTACAACCTTACTAAGGATGAAGCGATACTCCTTAACCAGTTAAGAGGTGCTGATACTATGCGTGTTATGAAGCTGGATAAGGGGGAGGAGTAGTCTTGGAAGACAAAATTGACTATGTCAATGACATTGCCAATATGTTGCAGGATACTGATAAGTATGAGGTGGACTCTTTGAATGAGATTAACATTTCCTACAGAAGGATACAGTTGTTTTTGGATGACAGTTTGTTATAGGGGATGATTAATGAAAAGTTGTTTAATTTCTTACAGAATAAACATCCTTACATCCCCACTGTCTTCGGCATACCTAAAGTACATAAACATGTGTTACACCCCCCTTACAGACATATAGTGGCAGCACACAACAGTTCCACTTATTTGCTAGGGATGTTTGTTGACCGGCTTTTCAAGGACACATTGTTCAGAATAGATTATATACTATCCCACTCCTGGGAATTTGTCCCAGGTACAAAATGAATTTTTTGAAGAAACTACGGGATTCTCAACTTTTGATGTAGCTGATTTGTTTGGGTCCATTCCTCATGATACTGGACTTGAACTATTCCAAGAGGCTTTGCTGGAATATAGTGACTAGAATGACAACATGATTAATCTAGCTATGGAATTAATGGAATTAGTCCTTAACAACTATTTTGTTTTTGAGGATGAATATTATAGGCATTAAAAAGGGGTTGCTATGGGGTCGAGTTTTACCCTGATGTATGCAAACCTGGTTATGACAATGTGGGAAAAACGTTGTATCTTTGGATCTGATTTTGCAAACAACTGGTTATTGTACTTGCGATACCTTGATGATGTTTTTATTTTGTGGAAGGGACAATTTGTAGTAGCTGACAATTTTCTCGACATTAATAATATATGTGATTATTTTAAATTTACACACACTTATGATTCTGCTAGTATTAATTACTTAGATGTTAACATTACTAGGGATGCAAATATGAACACGTTCATATCCAAGGTTTATCGCAAACCGACATACTCAAATAGTTTTTTTAAGTTACAAAAGTCATCACCCCTTTTACGTCAAGAAGAATCTTGTGAGAGGTCAAATGATTAGGGGGGCTAGTAGGTGTTCAACCCTGGATTGTTTGAAGAGGGAACTAGGTCAGTTAATTCAAATGTTTACTGACAGAGGTTATCCAGAGGATTGGGTCCGTGAACTGGGTATGGACATTCTGAGTGGGTGGGGTACTAGATATACCCCTTTGCTGGGGGTGCCCCAGCCTCAAAAGAAGCAATCTTTCTCGGGGATTAGTTCCACTCACTCACATTCCATGGTTCCCACTATGGTTCCTTCAGTCACAAGATTAAGGACATTCTCAACAAAAAACTGGGTTATTTTGGAGGGTAAAGAGGACCTGATTCAGTCCCTTGGTAAAGGACCATCATTTTCATATAAGTTAGTACACAGTATGAAACATCTCCTGGAACACCCCCTTTTAAATATGAAGGAAAGAAGGGGAACAAAGAAATGTGGTAGATGTAACCCGTGTCTACTTATTTAGGAAAATACAGAAATATTGATAGGCGACCCACCACAGAGAATTTACTTGGCAGGGGGGTACTGTCAAACCAAAGGTTTGGTTTATGTCAGTGTTTGCCAGGGGTGTAATATCTTTTTTGCAGGCAAAACTGAAAGACCCCTGAAAAGAAGGATTTATGAACACTCATAAGCTATGGAAACTCATAACCACAACAATGCTTTGCACAGATATGCACTGAAATGTGACAACTTTATCGGATACAAGTTTGGTATTTTAGAAGTGGTTATATACAATGAGAAGGGAGGAGACTGGTGTAATGAATTAGCGAGAATGGAATTGATGTGGCAGTTGTCACTAAATGCCAATGAACCACCAGGTATCAATGACCTCTTATCTTTGGTGTCTCTACTGAAACAAAGGGCACTTAAGTTATAACGGTATTTTGTAAGGTTTGAAAAATAATTTATCTAGAAAGTAATGTACATACATAAAACACACACTTTTTATAAATTTACCAGCATGTGTAATTCTCACTTCCCAGTTTCAAGCTGTTTCTTTAAAAAGTTAATTGATTTTAAATGTCAATTGATTTTGATTAAGTTACCATTTATACCATGATGCAATGTTTTTCTATGGTTTTGAAAAAGTCTGTGACTAGATCAGACGAAAGTGCTTACCTTAATTTCTGCATTGGATATTTATGCAAGGAAAGTTTTACTTTACTGATTTTATGTACCACTACAATTGTTTGGTGGAATTTTTAGACTTTGCTGCACGTTTTTTCAATTAAATTGCTGTGTGAATTTTTGGTCTGGTTTGTGCTTCTGGGTGTTAGAGTCAGTTACAGGAGTGTTTTTGTGTTACTAGGTGATTTTCCACTCCTGCACACTTTCTTTTTACTTGTGGTTGGTGCCGAGCATTTGTCTGACTCACCCAGTATCCATTGGAATTACCCTTAATGAACTGCAAATTTTGAGAAGTGTACCTTTGCAATTATGTATTCCAGCAACTCATCTATACCTTAAATAGTCCACTTGGAAGCAGCTAACTCCAACATGGTGACTGTAGGTGAAGAAAATAACATCAGACATTTGTATAAACTTATGTCTGTGCAGTATCAACAACTGCATAAAAGACACTGGACAAACTAAAAGCCCCGGCAGCCCTAGCAGCTTGTCAAATGGCGATGATGATGTCATCTTCTTTTCCCTTTCACCCAAATGGGAAGAAACACTGGGCTCACAAGGAGCAGTTGGATTATCCTCCTTGAATAGTATTCCATGTGGGCAACAAATTAACATCAATCACAAGCAAGAAAACTCCAGGAAAATTTGTTTTGAATGATGGGTACAGGATGACCCCCTGTTATTTACGGAAGCAAGATAAACGAGGAATATAAACATTCATCAACGGCTTAAGGACTTTGAAATTAACATGAGCAAGGTATGTAATTTGTAAATAGACAATACATACTTTGCTGAGTGTATTAAACAGCAGAGAATACCGAAGTGGCTGCGAATGAATAAATTCCTCAATGGTCTGACTGTGGGACAGCAGAAGTTAGACAAACTTTTAGGCATGTTCGACAGACATGGTGTGAAATTACTTCATTTTATTATTAAAATAAATAATAAAATTAATAGATTGTTAGATGATATGAACAAACTTAATAGTGATAATTTAAATTATGCAAGTTTTATTAATTTTGAAAGTAAATATGACAACATTTTTAGTAAAATTGAGCAAAAGATTAAAGACAACATGAATAGAAAACAAAGGAATCTGAGGAGGGATTTAATAGAAAACAAAAGAAACTGAGGAGGGATGAGTTTGAATATAAATATAAGGAAGCTTACCAGCTTCCTAAAAGTTATTATGGTGACAATGTACTAAATAATCATGGGGTTGACTACACAAATGGAACAGGTTCAGTAGGGTATGAAGTAAGGGGAGAGACTGATGAAGTACAGATAGAAGGTTTTAATGGCGACCATGATGAGATTTTCGACCATGATTATCCACCCTTATGTAGGTCTGAATGAATTTTAAATCATGACAGGAAAAGACAGAATTTTTTAGGGGGACAACAATCCCCAAGAGGGAGGCCCAGAGAGGTCCTAGGAGGTTTTGGAACAATGAGAACTAAACCAGATACCAAGTAATAAAATACACCCCAGTGGTGTTATTTCTAGTTTCAATAGCAAACTTTTGAGCCTAAATGGTTTTAATATTTTTAATTACACAGAACAACCAGTTACGGCTACCCATTTTTCTTTATTTGAAAAAGGACTTAGCCAGACATAGCGGGGGTTATGACTGAACTGAAACTTTATACTAGAAAGCTCAACCTGCATTTATTTTTTCAAGATACAGGAGGACAAACTGGTTATTTATCCAGTAGGTTTAGGAAAAGAAGTCTGTTTAACCCCCCCCTTTTGCACCCTGTTTTAGCTCGTTATGAGAAAGTTTGCACTAAGGAAATATTTTATGAATTTAAAGCCACAGGGAAAAGTTTTACAACCTTACTAAGGATGAAGCGATACTCCTTAACCAGTTAAGAGGTAGTGATACTATGCGTGTTATGAAGCCGGATAAGGGGGAGGAGTAGTCTTGGAAGACAAAATTGACTATGTCAATGACATTACCAATATGTTGCAGGATACTGATAAGTACGAGGTGGACTCTTTGAATGAGATTAACATTTCCCACAGAAGGGTACAGTTGTTTTTGGAGGACAGTTTGTTACATGGGATGATTAATGAAGAGTTGTTTAATTTCTTACAGAATAAACATCCTTACATCCCCACTGTCTTCGGCATACCTAAAGTACATAAACATGTGTTACGCCCCCGTTACAGACATATAGTGGCAGCATGCAACAGTTCCACTTATTCGCTAGGGATGTTTGTTGACCGGCTTCTCAAGGACACATTGTTCAGAATAGATTATATACTATCCCACTCCTGGGAATTTTTGTCCCGGATACAAAATTAATTTTTTGAAGAAACTATGGGAATCTCAACTTTTGATGTAGCTGATTTGTTTGGGTCCATTCCTCATGATACTGGACTTGAACTATTCCAAGAAGCTTTGTTGGAATATAGTGACTTGAATGCCAACATGATTAATCTAGCTATGGAATTAATGGAATTAATGGAATTAGTCCTTAACAACTATTTTGTTTTTGAGGATGAATAATGTTAACATTACTAGGGATGCAAACCTGATTCAGTTCCTTGGTAAGGTTTAGATCTGACATTCCACCAGGCCTTAATACTATGCTCTCTGTTAAACCTTTTTTGAAAATGAAGAAACTGAAAGTTTATGCATAAATATACAGTTCTTTATGTGTATATGTAGTCATTATTAGAGGCTAATCAACTATGCAGTTAGTTGCTACCATGTTTTTTCCTTTAAGAGAGTGATTGTGTTTCATTTTATTACATCTAATTATTGCTGCTGATTGTTTGATTATTTGAATTTCCCACTCTTTTGACTATTTAAACTGTCAGGGTTTTTGTATTTTTGTATTCTGAGTCTGAAGAAGCCATCTAAGGTGAAAGCGCTAACTCGTTCTGTCTTTTAATAAATTATTTCTGATTTTAACGCTGCAGTTTATTGCAGAGGATTTATATGCACAGAGTATTTCTACAAAGGGACAGTTGATTGCCTCAGCCGTGTTTGACTCCTATCATCTGTTTTATTTTATATTTATGCTTCGTCTTTGATTACAGGAGTCATTTATTCCATTTTTGTTCTATTTTTTTTAATTCAAATGTTTACTGACAGAGGTTACCCAGAGGATTGGGTTTGTGAACTGGGTATGGACATTCTGAGTGGGTGGGGAACTATATATACCCCTTTGCTGGGGGTGCCTCAGACCCGAAAGAAGCAATCTTTTTCGGGGATTAGTTCCACTCACACACATTCCATGGTTACCCACTATGGTTCCTTCAGTCACAAGATTAAAGACATTCTCAACAAAAAACTGGGTTATTTTGGAGGATAAAGAGGACCTGATTCAGTTCCTTGGTAAAGGACCATCATTTTCATATAAGTTAGTACACAATATGAAACATCTCCTGGAACACCCCCTTTTAAATATGAAGGACAGAAAGGGAACAAAGAAATGTGGTAGATGTAACCAGTGTCCACTTATTTTGGAAAATACAGAAATATTGATAGGTGACCCACCACAGAGAATTTACTTGGGGGGGGGTGACTGTCAAACCAAGGGTTTGATTTATGCCAGTGTTTGCCAGGGGTGTAATATGTTTTATGCAGGCAAAACTGAAAGACCCCTGAGAAGAAGGATTTATGAACACTCATAAGCTATGGAAACTCATAACCACAACAATGCTTTGCACAGACATGCACTGAAATGTGACAACTTTATCGGATACAAGTTTGGTACTTTAGAAGTAGTTATATACAATGAGAAGGGAGGAGACTTGTGTAATGAATTAGCGAGAAGGGAATTGATGTGGCAGTTGTCACTAAATGCCACTCAACCAGCAGGTATCAATGACCACTTAACTTTGGTGCCTGTACTGAAACAAAGGGCACTTAAGTTATAACGGTATTTTGTAAGGTTTGAAAAAGAATTTATTTAGAAAGTAAAGTACATACATAAAACACACACTTTTTATAAATTTACCAGCATGTGTAATTCTCACTTCCCAGTTTAAACCTGTTTCTTTAAAATGTTGATTTTAAATGTTAATTGATTTTGATTAAACTACTATTTATACCATGATGCAATGCTTTTCTATAGTTTTGAAAAAGTCTTTGACTAGATCAGACGAAAGCGCTTACCTTAATTTCTGCATTGGATATTTATGCAATGGAAGGTTTTACTTTACTGATTTTATGTACCACTACAACAACTGTTTGATGGAATTTTAAGACTTTTCTGCATGTGCTTTCAATTAAGTTGCTGAGTGAATTTTTGGTCTGGTTTGTGCTTCTGGGTGTTAGAATCAGTTACAGCAGTGTTTTTGTGTTACTAGTGGATTTTACACTCCTGCATGCTTTCTTTTTACTAACAGTTCCATATTCTCAAATAACAGTGAGAATGTATCTCTAAACTGCAAAAGGAAAATATGTATGCAGTAGTCTGTATGACAAAATAATAATACAGCATTAAAGAGTACTCAGTGGTTGTGGGTTCAAAAACCACACTTACCAAATAGACAATGCTGTTATGTTTTCATCATTATTGCATTGTAACTTCAGACCTCTATACCAGTGGCAAAAACGGCCTTCTGTAAACTGCAATCAGTATAATTGGAACATGGATATGTGCAATATATACACACGTCAAGGATTGGTGGCTACAATCTGTACTATAGTGTGCCTATGTTATGAACTGGGTAGTTTTAAAACTAAGGAAGAAATTTGTTAGTAGTTTGTAGTGTTAAAAGTAAAGGTAACACAATAGAGTCAAATAATTGTATCAATGCTTTGTATGTCACATTTGAAGTTTCTAATGTTCTCCTTTTATTCTCTCACCCCAACCCTTATCTTCTCTTATTTAGTTATTTATTTATTTTCAATTTTTTTATTTTTTTCCCCACATCCCAGCAGGGTAGGCTGTCCCATGGGATGCTCCTGCCCCCATTCCAGCTACAGCACCACTGCCCAGCACATCTGGTGCACAACCTGGCAGCACCTTCTCTGCTGCCCCTACACTTCCTGGCCCTCAGGTAGTTCTGCCCTGAAGGATATTCCTGTGGCAGTGGCAGAGGTATTGAATTTATCACTTCAGAAGAACTGCCAGGGATGGTGTATCGGATTGTGTGCCATACTGAGGTGGTGGTGCTGTGGTAGCATTGTCGCCTCACAGTTAGACGTTGCCCATTCGATCCTCAGTTAGAGCATCTTCTGTGTGGTGACATGCGTGAACAGGCATTCCTTCATTGAAGGTTGTGCATTAGGCCCGGCAAGCCAGCACGTAAAACTCTACTGCCAATCATTAGCGGACCGGAGTTCCGCTGTGGCGACCCCTAACCAGGAAAAGCCGAAAGACACAAACAAACAAACTGTGAGTGCACATCTACACTGGATGGAACACCTGCTCTCCACCCTGGTTCAGAAAACTAGAAGGAGATGCATATGCTGGGCACTGCAGCCAGTGGCACAGTGAGGTGGCAGTGATGACAGTCCACTGGATGAGGATGAGATTCTCACTGTCGACCAGCTTGATGTGCAAGGGACCTTGATTTCCCACCCTCTCCCCAGCCATGGTGTTCACTCACCTCTTGTGTCATTCACCATCCCTATCTCTTGTCTTGTTTGTTTTGTCTATCTGCAACTGCTTCCTCACCAGACATTCCTACATCCTTCCCCAACATTCCTCTCACTCCAAAAAAAAAAAAATCGCCCCATACATAGCTCTCCATTTTGCACATGTGTCTTCATGACACACTTGATTCAGTCCAATTGGCTATACAACATTATTGTGTTGTGCGCATCCTTCTTTTTGGAGGTGACAGTCCAAATTCAGCTAAAAATTTGCATATATGATCATGTTTTATTGTTGAAGAAATGTTTAGCTATGGTTCTTTCCTACATCCTTCCTGCACATTCCTGCCCTCCTTTAACTTTGCTTTCCCCCAATTACTCCTCATTTCACCACTTTCCTATCTTCCTCATTTTTTTTTTAAGAATTATTGTGCAATTGTGGACATCATGGACCAATGCACAGCAATGGTAAATGGAAGCAATATATGTAAATATACTTAAAAGTATCATAAACACTTGTAAAAGTAATACCTGCACCCATATTTGAATACAGTAACATCTGCCTCTAGCAAGAATGAGATAACACCTGCTTCCACAGAGTCAGTTAGGTAGCACATATAGTTTATACAATCAATAGTAACTGACACAGTTTAGCAAGGATTTATCTTTGTACTCCTCCATGCTTGGTCCCCATATCACCATTTCCTATCTTCTGCATTAAATTTGTATAGAGCATTATTGCACAGTCCCCATTAATGTCATATAAAGATTTATTGCATGATATCTGTTTGGTTTTATAAACCATTAATGCACGATGGTGTGCATCACATATCATCACTTAGCAATGCTAATACAAAAGTAGTTCAATGTATTAGCTGCAGCTGTATTTGGAACTGGGACCATCTGACCCCAAAAAGGAACATATCACTAGATTAAGTGAATTAATGCCTGCAGTCAGAAAATCAGTTAAGCAACAGGTGTATGCAACAGCAGTTGAGTCTGCATCTGCTATTCAGTCTCTAAAATATACCTGCTATACAACTGAGACAGTAGCATCAACTGTTAATACATTGATCCATTCAGTTTTGGGGTCAGATGGTACTGGCTTCAAATTGTGGTGTATGTAATATTTTGAAATACTTTTACATGTAAATCCAAACTCTGAAGTGTATTAGCCGATATGGGTTCTCTAAAATATGGCTAGATGGTACTAGTTTCCAATGCAGATGTATATAACACTTATAACTACCTTTTGCAGTAGACGCACATTAGTGCGCAATGTGCATCATTGTGCCATTGTATTTTAAAGAAAAGAAATAGAAAAGATAGGAAAGTGGTGAAATTTGGAATAAGAAGGGGGAAGAACAAAGTTAAAGGAAGACAGGAATGTGCAGGACAGATGTAGGAAAGAACCCTAGCTATCCATTTCTTCAACAGTAAAGCATAAAACAATAAAACATGATGCATTTTACTGTTCACAATTTGGAAATGCACTGTTTCAGCTTGACTTAGTCTGATTTTGTTAAATAGCTTACTAGAACATATTGCTGTTACTGCTTTTAAATTGGTACTGAGTGCTCTCATCAGTGTTTGACTGCTGGGCTGTTTCAACCTGTGTTAGTTAGATTTTACTACTTAGCTTATTTGAGTGCCTACTCTGTTACTGTATTGTGTCGAAGCTGAGTGATTTTACTGTAATTTTACTTCCTGCCACCATGTTGCTCAGTTCTGTTGGCATGCAATACTAAGTAGCAACAAATAGCTGGATAAGTTTAATGGCAATGAATTACTCTGCATTCTGTGAAATTAAGGTGGTAATAGACTGAATTTCATATTACTGAACAGGGTGACATTCTTATTAATTATCACTGCTTGTTCCTTAACTAATATATTAAGTACTGCTTAGCTAAACTACTTAAATTGTGGTATTTCCTTGTCTGTCACTTATTCCCACTTTTTTACTTCACCTACCCCCTTTTCTGGCTTCATATTAACATCTCTCTCTTTCCTTACAGTCCCTTAACCACATTGAAAAGTCCAACAAAAACAAACAAAACAAAAAACCTGAAGCAACTGCCTGCACACAAGAACACTGAAAGCGGAACCCCGTACAAACCAGTAAAAGCTACTGCAAGTCCTACTTTTATCAACAGACTGTGAGCAGTGTAGGTCTATTGTAATCTTATCTCTGTGTTATTCCAACTGATTTTTCTACTGTGCACACTACTGGACCCCTCCCCCCTCCTTTTTCCTTCCGTTTATTGTAACAAATATATACTGTTTTTCAAAGCTTTGCATTTATTTTATATTCTTATATTTTATCTTATATATTACATTTATTTTATATTCTTATATTTTATTCCCTATTTATTGAAACAAATATATACAGTTTCCCAAAGGTTTGCATTTATTTTATATTCTACTTCCCTGATGCTCTGCTGAATCTGCTTTGAGTTCACATAGATAAACAGAAGCCTTTAGGGTACTGGCCAGGGCTAGCTGATTGATTGTTTTTTTGCTTCTCACAGCTTTCTCCATGCCCTGGTTCATAGCTCTCCTCCTTCTCTTGTTTTTCTAACATAATTCAATTGTAAGTCTCCTATCCCTGTCAAACCTGTTTTCTCACAGCTTTCTCCAAGCCCTGGGTCTTAGCCTCCACCTTCTCTCAGTCTCTTAACATAATCTTATTGTAAGCTTCCTAGGCCTGTCAATTCTGTCTATTCCCTCCCTCTTCCTCTTGAGATTTCACTTATTCCTTGAATGCACAATCTGTAAATACAAAAATTCTCTGTCTGACTGCACTGTGTTTCTCTCTGTCCCACAGGCGTCCCTCAATAGTGTGCACAACTGCAAGTACCATTTGTGATGTTGAAGATTCAATGGCATCTGTTGCTCTTTAATTTCTGACATTCTCTCTAACTCAGACTTTGTACTCTAACAACCATTTGAGCTTTGTAATATTCCAGTCTTTTCAACACATGTACACTCATGTATTTTAAATAGTTTCTGCAACTTACCACTGTTGTTCTTCCTACCTTTGCTTGTTGGTTCGTGGAGATAGTTTTTTTTCACCTTCAAGTGAAGGCTGGTGCCACCTGCTCCATTCACCCTATGCTTTGCTATGGGCTCACTCCTCTCCCCTACCCTGCCCCCATTCCCACCCACCCCCTCTTTCATTACATTTATACTTCCTGTAACTCCACCCTCTCTCCACCTTGATCAATACCATACCTCATATCATCAACAACTCCTTCTTCTCTCCTGCCACATCCCCTCCTATAACACAACACTTTCCACCACCTCTTTTAGCATACAGAACCAACTCCAATACCTCAAATCTAATATAAGTCACTTACTAAAACAGTTATTTATCTCACTTGTCCTTACTCCTTTACAACTGTTATCTCTCTCCACCACCATGCACTACAGATTTAATGCATCCCCTCTAGCATTTACAACACTCGCTACACATTTCCAACATAATTTAAATAGTTACTTGAACATCTCACCATCCCTATTAGTAAGTACTACCCTATATCTAGCCAAACCACAACTTTCCCCACAAATAAACTGAAATTAATACAACACTATCCACATATACATTTGTTAAAATTACTCCAACCACAGACACTACATCTTCTTCTAGCATTAACTAAGTGTGGAGATGTCCACCCCAATCCTGGTCCAAATAACTTGCCAACAAACACTCATTCCTCTAAAACCCATGATTTATATTTTTTAACAATTAATGCACAAACCCGCCGCAACAAAATTACTGAATTCTAGCCCTGGCTTTGTTACCATTCACCAGACATAGTAGCAATAACTGAAACCTGGCTTAAAACACACACATATATATATATATATATATATATATATATATATATATATATATATATATATATTTACCAAAATCATTCCGTCAGGTTACAACATTCTTCGTAATGACAGACCCCATAAAAAAGGTGGAGGTGTAGCCTTAATTTATCGAGACACCTTAACAATAAATATTCATCCTCCCCACTTTCAATAGTATGGAAATCCTAATAACATCCCTTCATATAAACCTTAATAATCAACTCTGTATTGCTGCTATCTATATTCGCCCAGGCCAAAACATCTCACATTTGGAAGACTTTCTATGCTGGATTAACCAAAATATCTCCCAATAAACTATTATTCTAAGATACACTATCATTAATTGTCAAAACCTAACCTCCAAGGCTCCTGCTACCAGCATTAATCTCCATAGTTTCACACAATGTATCTCAGAACCTGCACATGCTTTAAATATCCGAGCAGACTCTACATTAAATTGGATTTTAGTATCTCACCCCCACTACTACTCCAATACCAGCACCCTCCCAAACACTTTAAGTGACCACCTACGTGCTTGCACCCATAGAACCCAAATACAAATCTCCAAACCTCACACATACAAATCTACCAGGAACCTTGCCCACTTTAATCAAAACATACTTAGCAATACCCTACAAGCTCAAAACTGGACTCAAATAAAAACACAGCCTCTGGATGACACTGTAGATTATTTCAATAATTTCTTTCTTAGCACATTAAATAGTTTAGCACCTCTTTGTATGAAATGAACAAAACCTAACCTGCTCCTTGGCCAACAAAACAAACTGAACAAACCCTCCTGTCTAGAGACAAAGCCTGGAAAATATGGAAAAAAGTAGAACTCAAGCAAATGAACAAAATTATAAACAACTTTGAAATACTCAAAAAAAACTTATCAGAACTGATAAGAAAACCTATTTCTCCTTACAACTATCCTCCCAAAGTAATGATCTAAAAACATTTTGGAAATCTGTATCCTCCCTACTTAATCCTGGTAACATTCAAAATCCATCAGCCTCTCCCAAAAAAAGACCCTCACCAGATAACACAAATATTTAACACCTATTTCATTGACATCATTCAAAAACTAGTCAAGGATTCTTCTACAAAAAGCAACCCTAGTTCCCAAAATACTACACAAATAGACCCCATATCTATCTCTAACAATAACCCACCCAATCCTCCTTTCTCACTACAACCAGTACCTACATCCCTAATTGTAAATCTGCTAACCAAACTAAAGCCGCTCCACTGATAACATACCACCTGAATACTTACAACTTGTTGCCAAAGCTAGGACTTACCCTGTAAGTATTCTTATTAATCATTCAATCTCTGAATATTATGTCCCCCAACTGTGGAAAAAGTCTATTATAACTCCACTACACAAAGGTGGTAATGCACATGATCTGTCAAAATACAATCCAATCTCCATTCTCTCCCTGGTATCAAAAATCCTCGATAAATGCATACAATCCCAACTACTAAATCACCTCATTAACAACAACTAACAACCTCCTAGCTCCCACTCAACATGGATTCCACCCTGGACATGGCACAACCACAGCTTTACTCTCCTTCACTGATACTGTGAATAAAGCTCTTCATGCTGGCCTATCAACTTCAGTACTCCTGTTAGACGTATCAATGGCTTTCAACACAGTATCACACCCTAAGTTATTACAATATTTCGAAAAACTTGGATGCTCTCTAAGCGTACTAACCTGGCTTTTTTCCTTCTTAAATGATAGACAACAATCGGTTAGATGGCAAAACCAACAATCAGAGTATCTGGAAAATAACACAGGAGTCCCACAATGGTCCATTTTAGGACCGTTACTCTTTAATATGTTCATTAATGATCTTAATAAAGCCTCCCAACAAAGCATATTAATTTAATATGCAGATGATTCATCTATCATCTCATCCTCCAACAATTTTGCTAACCTGCAGATCACCCAAGATGCATTCACATCCATAGAAACCTGACTAAATGACACTCAATTAATGCTGAACCCCCCCCAAAACTAAATGTTACTATTTTCATCAAAACTTCCAGCTGCAGTATTCAAGATACGTTCACATAACAATACAAAGATAGAACAGGTGCTATCTGCAAAACTTTTAGGAATTGCTATTGATAATCTCTCTTTTGAACAACACATTAGCAATACAGTAACGTAAACACATTTCAGACTTGCTAAACTATACTGACATAAACTCTACCTAGATAAATGAACTAAGATAAAATTAGCAAACACTTTGCTTATCCCATCCCTCTTGTATGAAAGTCCAATTTTCACCAATCTCCATACATTCCTCAGTAATAAGCTGCAATCTTGCTACTACAAGATAGCAAAATTTGCCTCTAACATGCCCAACAGCTCACACCACTGCAAAGCTATCTCAAACCTGTCCTGGCTTAAATTTCACCACTATCTCTATCATACTCAGTTAATATTTGCTCATAAGGTAATTGTCATACCTGATAGCTGTCCTGCACTCCAGTCTGTCTTACACACATACTCCCCAACTAGAACCATCTGGACTTCAGAAAGGACACTTTTAAATGTAGCTAAGCCCAACAAAAGAGCAGGACAATGCCTATATTCCTGCAACATTGCCAAACTATAGAATAGCCTCCACTAATACATTACTCAGCTTGACTCCCTAATAACCTTTAAAGCTGCACTAAAAACCCACTATTTAAATAATTCTGGCTGTACCTGTGAAATACAGTGTAAGCCCCCTTAATTCACACACTTAACTACTCTGATCCTACTCTTTAACCCTCTGTTATATTGTTTTCTTTCTCCTCTATATGATTGTTTCTCCTACCTACGATATGTGCAATTTACTAATGATTATGATTATTTTCTTGTGACTGAAAGTATGTTATTATGTATCCACACAATCTGATAACTATGCATTAACTATTACCATCACTCCCCACCCTATGCTAATGTATGTATATCTCTTTCACTTTGTATTTGTTCTGTATAACATTTGATTACCTGTGGAGCTTTTCTCCCCAGGCCTCCACGGAAAATGGGTTTCTGACCCAGTGGACTTTCCCGGTCAACAAATGTCAATAATAATAATAATAATAATAATATATGCAAAATATTAGCTGAATTTGGACTGTCAGGTTCAGAGAGAAGGGTGACCACAACACAATCATGTTGTATAATCAATTGGACTGAATCAAGTGTGTCATGAAGACAAGTGTATGAAATGGAAAGCTATGCATGGGGCAATTTTTTATTATTTCTTTGTGGAACAGATGCCAATTGTTTTGTTTTTGAGAGAGAAAAATGTTGGGGAAGGGATGTAAGAATGTCTGGCTGAGGTAAGTTGGGTAGGTGAGGAAGCAATTGCAGACAGACAAGGCAAACAAGACAAGAGACAGGGATAGTGAACAACACAAGAGGTGGGTGAACACCATGGTTGGGGAGAGGGTGGGAAATCTAGGTACCATGCACATCAAGCTGGTTGACAGTGAAAGTTTCATCCTCAGCCAGTGGACTGTCATCATTGTCACTTCACTGCAACCTGGCTGCAGTATCCAATGTCTGTGCCTCCTTGTCTTATTCAATACAATGATGGTGATGGAGAGCAGTGTCTCCATCCACCGCAGGTGTGCACCATCTGTGTGGCACACAATCATATGCACCAACCCTGGAAGTTCATAGTGGGTCATAAAATCACCACCCCTGCCACTGATCCTAGAGAGAACCACTAGCCTATCTTGTGGAGTTGAAATACTTGAGGGGTCAGGTAGTGCAGGGGCAGCTGAGGGGGTGCTACCAGGTTGTGTCTCAAACATACTGGGCCTTGGTGCTATAGGCGGTGCAGTGGGGCAGGTGGATCCTGTAGGGCAGGCCTACCTCTCTGTGCTGTGGGGAAAAAAAGTGATATAATTATCTGACTATATTATGTTACCTTCACTTTTAAGACTACCATCTCCTAACAAATACCTTTTTACTGTTAAGACTAGCCAGATCAGAACACATGCACACTATATGACAGATTGCTGCAAGCAGTCCTTGATGTGTGCATATATTACACATATACATGTTCAAATCATACTGATTATAGTTTATAGCAGGCCATTAGTGCTACTACTTTAGAGCTCTGACTTTGCATTGCAACATTGATGAAAACTGGGCCTTGGTGCTATAGGCGGTGCAGTGGGGCAGGTGGATCCTGTGGGGCAGGCCTACCTCTCTGTGCTGTGGGGAAAAAAGTAATATAATTATCTGACTATATTATGTTACCTTTGCTTTTAAGACTACCAACTCCTAACAAATACCTTTTTACTGTTAAGACTAGCCAGATCAGAACAGATGCACACTATATGACAGATTGCTGCAAGCAGTCCTTGATGTGTATATATATTACACATATGCATGTTCAAATCATACTAATTATAGTTTATAGCAGGCCATTAGTGCTACTACTTTAGAGCTCTGACTTTGCATTGCAACATTGATGAAAACTTAATAGTATTGTATATCTGGGAAGTGTGTTTTATGAAACCATGACCTCTGACTACTCAGTAATAGTGAACTGTTGTTCTAGCCTCCAGCCTAATGCTTGCATACATTCCTGTTACAGTTGAGTGATGAATACTCAGTTTGATACACCTATGTGATAAACCAATAAAGGTGTCTTTACTTTTAATGCTAAATAACAGTACTGTATAGATGCATGCATACCACATGTTTCTCGTATCAGTGCCAGTCTAGTGGCATGGGTTCACACATTCAGTTCTTGGTCTGTTATGGCTGCAGAAAAAAACAGAACAGAATGGAACAGAATACCATTATGAATACCAATCCTGACTATTTCCACCTTTTAACTCTTGCAAGTAGTCTCTGTAAGTGATACTTATACATATGTGGAGTGGTCCCAGCCCTACATTCCTCAATCCAATGGTCAGGGGTATCTCTGTTCCTCATCTGGAGATCTCTGTAATGATTCCTACATAGTTTGCCAGTATGAGGGGATACCTGTAGCACTAGTCAGAGCCCAGGCAAAAGTATTCTATGCCTCTGACTTGTAATCTGAGTCACGATATTCCCTCTGCAAAAGCCTGGGGCCATGCTCATTCACTAAGAGTCCAGCAAACATTCTGTCCTCCTGGACACCCCATATTTGTGCACAGAATCCTATAACCTCTCCACAAATGCCTGCTATGCCCAGCACATAGGAAGATCAATGTAAAATGATGTTTTCCCGCCAATTATAGGTATTGTGCTTGCTAAGAGTGTGCACTTTTTGGTTTTGCAACATCTGCAAGGATTGTGCATTGCTTACCATTGTGCAAACATGGTGCTGGAGAGTGCGCACTGCTGGGCAATGTGTTTACCTGATGGCCAATAGTATTAATTGAATGCATCTGGTTTATGTCTGTGGCTGTCTGGGACCTGTCTGCTACCTGGGTAGTTCATTCATCTGGTTTGTACAGTGCCGCTCTAAATGCAAACCAGGTGACCATAGCCAAAGCTGTTTGTACTAAACAGTGCATCACACAAACAGTGCCTTCCCCCAAAAAATTAAATAAATGAGAAAGAGTTGAAATTAAGAAAATCAATCTATGACATACACAGTGCAAAATGTTAGTATACATGAGATGTGTCTACATAGATCTACATCCCAACTCTCACTCCAATGCACCTTTAGAAAACATGATGTGTGCCTTATCCATCTTTGCCACACAAATAGCTTTGCAGCAAATAAATGAAGTAATTCCTCTCACAACCAAGTACAACTGAATGTATACTGATAATCAAGGCATAACCAGTTATTTGTAAATATATTTGGATGTAGTACTTTGTGATCACACAGCTTGTTATGATTATTCCTTATACAGCTCTATATTGCCTTTCTATGTTTCCTGGTCATTCACGGATTAGCTTACCAGTACTCAGAGATATGCAGTCTGTAAGCCGGCCTGTATCATTTACCTTAAAATGTGTCAGGATATTAACTACGAATCAAATGTTATGCAGTTGCCATCAAGTTAATGTCAGGTTGGATGGCACAAACAAGCATAGACTGCTCTTTTGGGGGGGGGGTGCAAAGATGGGTTCCTGTTATGGCACATACAAGGGTACACTGTTCTTTTGAGATGGGCGGACCTAGGCTCAGCTACTGTTATGGCACAACAAGAATATGTTGCTCTTCTTACTCTCCTTGTTTTGCATCCTGCCTGTTTGATTTTTGTGAGGGTTGTGAAGTCAGAAACTGCAATGTGTGTCATTATTTTCTAACTTCTCTCTGTTATGATTTCTCATTACAAATGTATGGTGATAAACTGAGGGCATGTAGTGATCATCAGTACTTTGGAGTGATGTCAGAGTCTGAATCATTGATGCCTGAGGCCTACTACTTGCTAATGGACACATACAAGTCAAATAACCCTCTGTTGTCACGTTATGTTAATTTGTGTACAGCTCCCTCAGCTTTTTCTTGCTTACTGTATCAAGTGATGAAATACAATGTCATACCATAATATTATTATACAATGCAGTATATGTTCAGGACTTGCCACAGTGTTAGTTCAGGGTTGAATGTGATGCAATCAGTACACAGCCAATACATGGGAGAGGTATAGGCTCTGGCTCTAAAGTGAGGCTGGCAGAGGTTGCAGAGTTCCTTTATTGTGCCCCTGTCCATCCTGTAGCACACTACAATGTCCATTTTATATATGTTGTGATAAGTTAAATAGGCCTGAAAACTCTTCTCCATCTTGGCCTAGGCCTATTAGTAACAGCAGCAGCATTGCCTTAAGCCTGTAGCACATACAAATGGAGTTACACAGCAGCAGCTCTTGCATTCTGTCTGTGTAGACTTTATGTGTCTGTGCTCCACTACTTTTGAAATCTGCAGGAGAAATCAGCATGGAGTCTACATGGTTGCTTTATTACTTGTTACCTAACTTGAACACAGATTGGTTGATTAGCATGCAGTTCCACTGCTTATGTTGTAATTGGCATCTCTTAAACACAGGCTAAGACATATGCCATCCATTAATAATCAACTACATTATGAAAAGGCAAATGTGTAGCTAGCCAAACTGATGATGAAGATACTTGGTACATGTTTTCAGGACTTCACAAAAGCCAGTTTGTTCCAAAGATATATTTACAGAGGAGTATTGAACTCCACCGTGTCACCGATTCACTGGATCATATGAATAACACATTGGAAAGAGAGGTATCTGTGATGAAACATCTGCTGGCAGGGAAACTGCATCCTTGGCATAGTTCAACCACAACATCTGCTGATAGCCAATGTGGCCATGCCTGATCATACTTCTGTAGTGGCAGTACTTATGCTAGTCCATCAGTTAGTGTGCTGTCCACACCCAGATGGAGCAGGCCATAGGGCTGTGGTCCTTGAGATTCCTTTGAAGGCAGCATGTCCAGTAGACATCAGTTACATTCAAGTAGGAGTATTGCATCTGACCTTGGGCATGGAGTTGCAAGTGAATCTCTTAGCAGAGTCAGTTCTCATGGTCAGGGGATGACAATGATGAACTGCCAACTCTACCATGCATGGCTCACACCTGTCCAACATACCAAGACATAGAGCTAGCACTGATCTTGGCTATGTTTATGCCGACTCTCACACACCACCTTCACATAGAGGACCCCTACAGACACACACACAACAGTTACATTGTTCAGCTGGTCTGGTTCTTGTTCTTATTCACAAACACACTCACTGACCTTTTGTGTTACCCTAGGCTTCCTGTCCCCCACCCCTGTGCAACTGATGATAACTGTGCCATATCCCTGTTTTCTCTCTTTTGGACTGAGGGATACAAAAGCTTTGCATCTAATGCACAGGGTGCATAGCTACATTAGTGTTTAGTATATCTGCATTTGTGTTGTTAAACTGATAATTGTACCTGTCACTTATATTTGCATTCCCAAGTTATACAGTAGATAACATCATCATGTCAGAACTTTCTAGTGTGTTCTCTTATATGGGTTGTGAAGTCAGGAACTGCAATGTATCTCTTTAATTTCTAAGTTTTCTCTTTAATATTTGCCATTACATATGTATGGTACACATTATAAAACATGCCATCACATTCAGATCTCAGGATTGTATGATAGCACTGTAGTCAAATTCATAAGAACAGTAACACAGTAATAATACTCTCTTTTGCATGAACCACATGAGATTCATGCAGTAGCTAGACAGACTACAGGGATTACTGAACAAGATAACACAGTTCCTGCCAAATATTCTTTGATGTATGTGGATAGATTAAAAGACGTGTCATCTGTCTGGTATTGCATAAAATTGTAACTGTTATTCTAAGCCTCTTTGTTTTGGTATAAGCACTTGGGCTTCAGGACAGTTGTTTTATATTAAGGCAGTTTGTAGGCTACAGTCTTGTGGTAGGAGAGGGTAGCCTCTGCCCTTCTGACAATTGCTGGTCGAAGGCTTATTTTGCTTGTTGTTCTAAGGGTATGTGCTGTGGTTTAAGTACATGCCCTCCAAACCAGTTATTTTACATTAGGAAGGTTTGTGGTATAGACTCTTGTGACAGGAGAGGAAAGACTACACCCTACTAAGCTGGAAATTGCTAGTTGAAGGCTTATTGTGTTTGTTATTCTGAAAGTGGCTTAGTTCTGGTTTAATCACTTGGGTTCCAAACCAATTATTTTACATTAGGAAGGCTTGTGATCTAGACTCTTGTGGTAAGGGGGTATACACTACACCATTCTAAGCTGGGAAATGCTGATGAAGACTTATTGTGCCTGTTATTTTAAGTGGTTTGTTCAGGTTTAAGCACTTGGGTTCCAGATCACTTAAATGTTTGTGGTCTACACTCTGTGGGAGTATCCTACTGAATCGCTGCTTTATTTAAACAGATTTTTTGTGACTGCAATTTTCTGCACTTTGAATTTCTAGTACTTCTGCATTTTATTGCATAGGCTATGTGATGAAGGGAGATATTGCCAGCATAGCTAGCTGGAATTTTGTAAATAATTATATGTCATTTGTGAATATCAACATGATGTATATACGATCCGTGTGTTACAACTGTATTAGAACGATATGTCATGTGTACATCAAAATAGTCTGTACAGACATATGTGTTAAAAAAGGTATTATGTCCATACACTGTTGTAACTATATATATATATATATATATATATATATATATATATATATATATATATATATATATGTATGTATATATATATTATCAGTGGAAACTAAAATGCAGAAAGTTAACTTCAGTAATATAGTTGAAATTAAATTACTTTATGGCAGCTAGAAACAGAATGTCTGTACTACGGAGCTCTCTGTATTGTCTTTAAAGCAAACTAATTACTACAGCTGTTCTGTCTAAAAGAAACACAAACCAAGAAAAACAAATATAAGGTATCCAGACAACCACTCAGCAGGTATTTGTTTTTCTTAATTACTACAACTGTTTTATGACTTTCAGCATCTGCCAAAGATCTGAGGTCTATGTATTTTCACAGGAAGATGCTAAATTCAGCTAGTTTGCAGAAGTGGGGGTTTCACCTGGGATAGTCAGATGCAAGCTATTGGAGCAATAATATTTGGAATATTAATTTAAGATGTCTCTTAGTGAGACACAGCATTCTGAAATCTGTTTTGGACCTGACAACAACTAAAGAAGACCCATTCACCACATCTGCCTAGCTCTTCAGTAAGTTAGGTAGGGTATAATAATTCTCATAGAGTCAATCAAGAATATAGTGATACACAGTTTCAATGTTTTTCTTTATTTATTTGAGACTGTCCTGCAATGTTGTTTTAAATATTTTCTGTGGTTTTGAACTCTGATGTCACTGCCAATATATACTTCTTGTTCTTTTTTTTATGTATTATTAAATATATTTAAACCTTTCATCGTGGCTGATCTGTGTACAGATATTTAAGTTCTGAGAGTACTTGCATATTTATTCGGTGACACTGTGTAGGCCACTCATAATAGCTTTGCTCTTGGTCAAGCTACCATTTTTATTAACAGTAATATTACACAGTAAGATTGGACATCTTTTATTAAGGGCCTTAAAGTAGCTGATAAGGAGTTGACTGGTGGCAGTGATAACTACCTTATAGTCTGGGCAAAAGTAGACATAGCTAGTAAATCTGTGTAAGCCTTTCCCAGGTGTTTGTGTGTGTGTGTGTGCATGTGTGTGTATAAGTCAAAACTCAAAGAGTGCGCGTGTCAGATACTTGGGCAGGGACACAAAGCACTGGTTGGACAGAAAGGGTGCTGGAGGTCTTGGCTTGGCCACTCAGCTGAGATCTCAACTCTATAGCTGTGCCAGTGGGCAGTCTTATTGGGGATCTGGAGAAAGAGGGAAAAACAGCCCTGGACTGACAGTGAGCTCTGTGTGCTCTTAAAGGAAATTGTACTTGATGCAGAGAACTATATCATGAAATACTGTGTGTATATTTGCTGTCCTCTCAGTGTACATCCCCCACTGTTGCCATTGGTGAAGATTGAGGCTCCTTGATTACTGGTCCAGGGTGGGGCATCACAGGCAAGATTCAGACATGTTAAATCTAGACTGTTTGGTATCATTTTTAACACTAAAACCAACCATCTTATATTAAGAAGGCCCCCTGTCCCCTTGTAGCAGAGATGTGTAGCCAAGGACCCATCTGAGCTGGCAATTGCTGGAATAAGGCTCAGTCCCAGGTTTTCCATTTGTTTACAATTTTAAAAACATTCAACTTCACTTGTATTTCAGCATCATGTTTGGCCAGGTTTACACTCAGTTTACTGGAGATGCTCAGAGCTTGCACTGCTGCCTTACGAGCAACTTAGTTAGTTGTGCATTGTGAAACATTGATGCAGTTTTCTACCCCTAGCACTCCATAGAATAGTTGTTTTTTGTTAGTCTTACAGCAAAACCTAGTCCTTCTAGCCTACTCCCCACTATTTCCTGTAGTATATATCTTCCATAATGGATGGACAGTTTCCCATCATTTCTCCAACAAGCCTGATTGACATGGGCATCCTGAGGCAATGTAGCAATTTCCTCATGTATACTGGAAACTAGTTACTTCAAAAACAAACTAATATAATATGTGAAAGCTGTATCTATACTATGAATTTGGAATCAATTCTCTCACATAATAGCAAATCAAATATCAAGGAAGCTGCCAGCACACACACTTAGGTTCATAGGTTCATAGTTGTTTACAAGGCTAATGACCACAAGGGCCTTTTTAAGCCTAGCCATGCATCCCAAAGCTCTGACAAGTTCTGATACACTTGATAAGTGTAAACATGGGCCTTGGAGATGAATCTCTTGTATATAACAAGCTCAGAACACATAAACACACATACACAGAGGTACTCACTAGAGGTCTGCCTAAAGATTAAAGACCTCCAAAGTGTACATCTACTGCACACACTGCAGACCAAATGGAATCCACTACACATGATATTACACTCAAGAGAATCTCAACCAATAAGCCCCTAAGGCATAACACCTCAAAACCAAATGTCTTTGTCATAGGCAATGCAGTAGTGAGACACACAGATGCCCCCCTCACCAGGCTGGACAAGGAGAAGATCATGATCTGCTGCCTGTCAGGTACTAGGATCCATCAGATCATGCATGCACTCAAGTCTCTCAAAGACAAGTATTGTTATGACTCTGACATAGTCCATAGTGGAGTGAATCACTTTAGATGTACCTCACTGGACTATATGAAGAGAGACATGACTAAGCTCTCAGATTATGTGTCCCAGGCAGTTATGTCCCTAGCCATAAGCAGAATTCTACCTCCACCCAGGATAATACCTCAATATAAACAAAAAATGATTGACTTCAACAATTGCTTTAGCTTCTGGTGTCAATCCCCGGGGATCCAATATCTGTCAGCCTGGGAATATGTAGTCAAAAGACCATGCTATCTTGCCAGAGATGGTCTTCACCTGTCACCTCTTGGTTTTTGGTTACTGGCAATGGTACTTGACTCATCCATAATGCTTTTTTTTGGCAATGTCAGAACAACTAAATTGCCGATGTAAAAAAATTCACTAGAGACAAACTTGATGTTATGCTGCTTAGTGCAATGAGTCTAAATCAGAAACTGCACTCACTGGAAGCATCTCTTACCTTAGATTATGCCAATATATGTGCAGTTGCAGAGACATTGTTTGAGGCCGCAGAGACCCCCCTTGGCTATGCAAGGCTACAATGCCTTCCACACATTCAGACCTTAAAACGAGCATGAAAGAACCAAAGGCAGAGGTGTATACATCTTCATTAAGACAAATACTCCTCAAGATTGGACAACCAGTATGACTTCCTAGAGCTATTCATAGTCCAACTAACTGTAGGCAAAATCACCTTCCATATCATTGTTAGCTATAGGTCCCTCGCCATGAACCAAGATAACTCTTCTTACTTGGACCTACTTGAGTCACTCCCTATAGAGTCAAACATCTCAGTCATGTGTGATTTCAACTATGCTTTCTTCAACTGGTAGTCATATATGAGCACAAGCACTCTCACTCTAAGGTTCTTGGACTTTGTTAATAAAATGCTCTGGAATAGATAGTCTGCACCCTCACAAGGAGCTCCAATATCCTAGACTTAGTACTCACCAACATAGGGAGTTTCTGCACTACCCCCTGTATGTTGCCCTTCCTGGTATGGTCTGTTCAGAATTCAGTGTTATTCAAATTAACAATCATACCTGACCCCTCAAGAGTAAAAAGGATGACAAATTTCTTCAAAGCAAACTATAGCCTCCTAAGTTATGCCATAAATAGTTGCAACCCCCCTGCTACCACTGTTAATAATGACTGCAATACAGAGGTGTACATAAATGTCTTGTATAAACATCTTTAAAAATGTATAGACTCTTCTGTACCTGAAAGGATCAAAACAAGATCCTCACAAAAAACAAGCCACCCTGGTGGACATCAAGCATAAATGGGTAATGCAATAAGTGGAACAAACTAATGTCTAAGTACAAGAGAGAACTGATGCAGCAAAGGAAGGACAGCCTCCATAACTTCAACAAGCAAATTAAATATATTTTAAAATCTTCTAAAGGCAATTACAAAGCTAAACTAGCATCCCTAGCTAAAGCTAATCATGATGCATTCTTTAACTACATCACAAATCGAAAAGGGAAGACCCAGCTTTGTACTGAACTAGTAGTGAATGGTACCTCTCATACTGACCCTGAGGACATCTCCAATTTGCTAGCAGACAGATATGATGCAAACTTCATTGCGCTGTCTCCACCATACATACCCCAAAGTATACCCATCACCAATCCTCTACCTAGTATCTTCAAAGAGCAGGTCATAACCGCACTCTCCATGGCCAAAAGCACAGCCTCTATGGGACCGGATAATATCCAAGACTGCCTACATAATGGTCTAAAACAGGACCTAGCAGAACCACTTGGCACTGTCTTCAACCACAGTCTAAGTACTGGCTTTGTTCCCAGCAGAGTGGACAACAGTAACAGTAATTCCCTGGACAACAGTAACTGTAATTCCCTTGCACAAAAGGGGTCCTTCATTCAACCCTGGGAACTACAGACCCATAATCCTAACCAGCTTTATCTGCAAGGCCTTGGAGAGAATCATCATGAACCTTATCAACAAAGATGTAGATGACCTTCAGAATCTTGACCTGACCCAATTTGTTTTCATTAAGGGTAGATCATGCTTATTAAACCTGGTGAACTTCTTTGAGAATGTCACCAAATCCACTGATGAAAGCAAAACAGTGCATGCAGCCTATCTTGACTTAGCCAAGGCTTTTGACACAGTCCCCCACTCAGGCATCATTGAGAAACTAATCCAGCTTGGCATTAACCCATATGTCATTAGATGTGTACCCAGCTTGCTCACCAACAGAACAGTCACATTTGGGGATTCCACCTCTACTAGCAAACCAGTTATCAGTGGTGAACCACAAGGATCTGTGTTAGGTCCCCTACTATTTGGAATCTATTTTTCAGAAGTCCAGGTGAAAATAGATGGCATGTGACTTACCAGGTTTGCCAATGACTGCAAACTGGGCACAATCATTGAGTCCCCTGATGATGTTGGCATCCTACAAAAAGGGCTTGACCAGACAAATGATTGGTGCCAAAGCCATGGACTTAAACTAAATGCAAAATAATGTGTTATCACCTCTTTCAGTAAAGGGAATGTCCTGCAAATTACAATATTAGCAGTGCCACCCTTAGCTCAAACCCTGTGGTGAGAGATTTGGGAACACAGGTTGATAGCAACCTTAACTTCAATCACCATGTGTCCACAGTGGTAAGGAAGGCCATCTATGTTGCACATCTCATAAGTAAGGGCATCACATCCAGAGCTAAGGATGTTATAACTCCTCTATACTCATCCTTCTTCAGACCACTAATAGATTGCAGTGCTCCTTTCTGTATATATCTCACCAGGCACCTGCAGCAGCTGGAGAGACCTCAGAGCTTTCTCACCAAGAAAATTCATAACATTTAACACATGACCTACTTGGACAGACTGTAGGCCCTGTCACTGTACTATGTATCTTATAGGCTGCTGAAAGGTAACTTGTGCCTGGCCTTCAGAGCAGTCTCGGACCATACCCTAATAAAAATTCTGCACATCCACAAGTCAAGTGGGACAAGATTCACTTGATCTAGGGATCTTAACCTAGCCCGTGACATTAACAGACATGCTGGGGAGAAAGTTATGTCTCCCAGAGCTTGCAACTCCTCTAGAACAAACTCCCAATTCACATAAAACACAGCTCCTCAATGACCCTATTTAAACAGAACTTAGACAACTGGATGTGAGACCATAAATTTACCCATGGGGTGTCACCTATGTTCCTCTTTTATAAGAATAGCCAGTGCTGATTACAAACTCACTCTGCAAATATAGACTACACAACGTGATCATTATGGGAACAAGGGTATACATTGGCTAGGCTTATAAAGGCCCTAGGGCCAATAGTCTAGTAAGCTCCTATTAACCTATGAACCTAAGGTGATGCCTGTCTAGCCTCCAGGTCAGTGTCTGATCATTCCCTGGTGGGATGACTTTATATGCAATAATCTGATATAGCCAATGACATCAGCATTATCTGTTTAGCATATTGTGATAATAGTGTCCCACATGCTGATGCAAAAAGCTCTCTGTAATTTCAAGTAACAGCTCACACACACAATTGACTGCAGTGAGAACAGAACCCTACCAATCTAAATACACAGACTACATTACACAGTACATTACACAAGAGCCAAGGCACAAGTCTGTCTGCAGTTCAACATCTAGTGGTTGACATCAGCAGGCCATGTGGGAGACAAGAGGATGAAAGGGCTGCATGGAATGGATGTGTATGTATCAAAAGACTGGAAAGCCATGCTATTGGAGATGTAACAATAGGATAACACATCTACTCTGCTGAGTAGAGATATACACACACACACACACACACACACACACACACACACACACACACACACACACACACACACACACACACACACACACACACACACACACACACACACACACACAAACTGCAGTGAGAACAGAACCTGTACCTATCTAAGTACATAGGCTACAAAGTGCAGTACTTTGTGCAAGTGCCATGGCACAAGTCTGACTTTTATCTGTCTGCAGGTCAAGTTATAGTGGTTGACATCAGCAGGACATGTGGAAGATATGAGTTTAAGAAGGCTGCATGAAATGCATGTGTAGGCTCGCGGAAGTATCAAAAGACTGGCAAGCAATGCCATTGGAAAGGTAGCTGTAGGACAGCATGTTTACATTGCTGAGTAGAGATACAGACACAACCCTGTCGACTGCAGTGAGAACAGAACCCCTACCTATATAAGGACACAGGTTATAAAACACAGTACATCAAGCAAGCACCATGGCATAAATCTGATTTTTACAAGTATGCAGGTCAATGTAGAGAGGATGATATCAGCAGGCCAAGCCATTGGAGGAGTAACTATAGGATAGCACATGCACTCTGCTGAGTAAAGACACACACACACATGCATGCACACATAGTATCACACACACACACACACACACACACACACACACACACACACACACACACACACACACACACACACACACACACACACACACAAACACACACACCAAGTTGACTGCAGTGAGAACAGAAACTCTGAGTGCATAGTATACAGAAAACCATACTCTACACAAGCACCATGGCACAAGTCTGACTTTTTGCATTGCTGCAGCTCCACTTATAATGGATGATATCAGCAATGCATGTTGGATAGAAGAAGGTGGGAAGCCTGTCTGAAATGGATGTATAGGCAGGTACACATATCAAAATACTGTCAATTTATTGGATTAGATTGGTAACTACAGCATACACACTTACTCTGCTGGCTACACACACACACGCTCACACACACACACACACACACACACACACACACACACACACACACACACACACACACACACACACACACACACACACACACACACAGTTGACTGTAGTGAGAACAGAACCCTTACTTATGTAGGTACGCTACCTACAGGCCTCAGTTCTTTATGCAAGTGCCACGGCACAAGTCAGCATTTTGTATGTCTGCAGATCAACTTCTAGTGGATGATATCAGCAGTGCATGCTGGAGAGAAGAAGGTGGGAGGCCTACCTGAAATAGATGTGTAGGCAAGTGCCAGTATCAAAATGTTTTCAACTTATGGGATTGGGGTGGTAAATGCAGGATACACACTTGCTGTTTTGGCTAGACACACACAGTTGACTGCAGTGAAAACAGAACCCCTACCTAAGTACACAGACTACAGAACTCAGTACTTTACACATGTGCCATGGCACAACTTTGACTTTTAAATGGCTGCAGGTGAACTTATATTAGATTATATAAGCAGGCCATGTGGGAGACAACAAGTTGGGAGGCCTGCATAAACATATAGATTCACAGGTTCACATGAGACCAGTAGCCTAACAGCACTAGGGTGTGTAAAAGCCTAGCTGTGAAAAACACAAGTACCCTTATTCAGCATAGTTAGATGTTTGAGTTTAGAAGAGCAAGGTTGTCAGCATCACCAACTGACTCTGTCCATGAGGGTGCACACAACAATATATATTACACTTTGTAGTGTGGTTCATACATCGGTATAAAAAAATACTGAACCTCCAGGATAGCACTGCTTGGGGGGAGCAACACATGTGTGTTCTGTGTATATATGACATATACTTAGAATGTGCCCTGAATCTGCAATGTTTCCACATGTAATTGTATGTCATACAAAGAAAATGGATAATAAACACCAATAAGAAAGCATCATATATACAGTTCCATAGTGCAGTGAGCAGCAGATTTATGCAATGATTAACAAAGTGTACATGCATGTGAGTTAGACTTGTTTGTGCGTAGGTAAGCAGTGCACAAATGTGAGCCACACTGCTAATGTGTGCCAAGCAGAATGCAATAGTGGCAAGTGATTTAATGTATAGGCAGTTGTGAATGTGTTTTTTGCATAAGTTAAAGCCATGCCTGTCAGGATAGCAGGAATAGGGGCGGAGCCTAGATGGTAAACAGATAAGCAACATTTTTAGAGCTCCATAAAACAGTACTAGAAAGTGGGAAAAAAATTATTTTCATTAACCAGAAATAGCAAAAAATATTAAGGAACTTAAGAACTACAACTCTGCCAAATTTCAAAAAATATTATTGAGTTTTTCCTGTCAAAATATATTAGAGAACATCACAACTGTATGGTAATGGCCACCTTAAAGAATTCTCACTCAGAAACTACCCTGAAGAAGGAGATTCAACTGATATCTTCCACATTACATGAACTGTCGTTGAAAATGGATAGATTTACTGATAACTTGGAAAGTCTCGAGGAAAACTGCCAAAAGCAAACAGATGTGCTAAAAGAAATATTACAGCAACAACAAAATAAATTACTTGATATGGAGACATCACTAAATGACAGATGGGAGACTAAAATAAGAAAAGGAAAACCAGACATAATTCTTGTTGCACCAAAATAACTGGCTACTTAAAGTGGATGATTTAGAGAACAGGGAGAAGAGAACTAATACAAGAATATTTGGTCTTCCAGAAAAAAACTGAGAGAGAAGACATCATCATCTTTTTGAATTCCTGGCTTCCTGGAGTGTTTGATTTAAAAGAGGGATTATCAAATGGAATAGAGTGAGCTCACAGAGCCATAGGAAAATCTATACCCTCTTCACCTAATGCACGACCAAGATCAATTGTGGTAAAGTTTCTGTCCTTGGCTAAAGAGCTCATTTTAAGATCAGCCTGGAGAAAAAGTCCCATAACATATAAACAGAGTCAGATTAGATTTGACAATGACTATTCTGCAAAAGTGTTAGAAATAAGGAAAAAAACTTGGCCATTAGCGAAACTTCTCAAGCAAAATAAAAGAAAAGCGCAAATGGTTTACCCTACTAAAATCAGAATTTTCTATTCAAATGACTTTAGAACCTTTAACAAAATTGAAGAAGCTTCTACCTTCATCAAGAATAATAATATCATCACAATTCCTGAAGAAAAGGACTGGACTGTATCAACCAATTTGAAAAGATCCCCATAGAAAAACACTTGGTCTGATGTAAGGAAAAAGAAACAAAGAACTGATTCTAAAACTACCCAGTCTTCCAAATCTCTCAAAGATTCAACAAAGATATAGACTTCTGGACTTTACCTCAAAATGTATGTATTTTATCTGTTATATTGTCTGTAATACTCTGTCACATTTATATTTTTTCTTAAACTTATACTTTCTGTAACATACTCATCACAATTCTAGTGGTTATGCCTGACAATGTTAAATGTTTTTATAAATTAGGGTGACACCTAGAAATATAGTTAAATTCCATTCATAGTAAGTGAGGAAAACCAGGTTCAAATGTTACCTTTCACATCAATATATTTAGTTATATATAAAGGATGAACAGAGACAACATCTACACAAATGCTTTTTTTTTCTTCTCATCTCCCTTTTATTAGTAGAACATTTAGTTCACCTCATTGTTCTATGATAGGAATTGAAAACTTTTAATTATAGTTTCTGTGGGTTACTGACATCACTATAATTGAATTTCACATTTTACAGTAACATAGATATCCATATTTTGAAATGTGAAAGAAACAGAGTCACTGTAAACAGAGTTCTGTTGCTGGGTTTTGACAATGTTGTCATTTGAAACAACCTCGTGCATCAGTTAGAGCTTCCCTTTCAAAAAAAAAAAAAAAACGTTAATAAGATTATCTTGCACACTCTTGAATCAAATAATCTCATTTAGAACATGTCACTTTGTAGATACTGTGAGTTCTTCACACGCTATTAAAAGGGGAAAGAAGAGAGAAGTCAAAACACAGTACTTGTACATAGAAGCACAATATTCCATTGAAACTCTGTCAGTTAGTGTGCACATTAAAGTTCATAAAGATTTGCGAGTAGTGTAGCGGTTAATTCCATTTATCCGACTTCCTGAAGAGCTTTTTTCTTTTTTCTATTCATAAAAACTCGAGGGCGATGACTTTATTTGTAATTCAGATAGAGAACAAATGACAAGAAGCCCTGTGAAAGCATACACTCACTTTTATGTACCATCTTCCTCACAACAGTACTTCCCTTGTTTGTTGTGAAGGATTTAAGGTGGAAACAGTCAATAAGGGGCTTATTGCAAAATCTGACATAAATTAATATAATAAAGTAGTTTAGATGTCTGTAGTTTAGATGTCACACACTCTTCTGAGAATAGGTTGAATTAAACATTTTCAGACATTGGCTTCTAAGAAACGCAAATGCTAAATGGTATTGTATACACTACACATCTGGTTAAGACAGGGCTTTATAACATAAACTTCCTGCAGACATTAGCTGTATAGCTGACTATTATGCAGATGATATTTTGACTGAATATTGACAACTGTTTAAATAATAATGTCATCAGTTTCTTGGTGAGATGTTTGGTAATATGAGTTCACCCTGAAAATCCATCTTTATTTCTTTGCAGTAGCTGGTCCCTGGGAAAACGCTTTTATGGTTTAGTTTTGCTTTTGCATTGAGTAGCAAAAATAAGGCAGATTTGCAAATAGTAATTTATGATGGGGAATTCAAGCAGAGCACTAATTAAATATATATGAGATAGATTTCTTAAGGCACTGTCCAGCTTAATAGGTTTTGCCTTTCTCAGAGTGCCACTACTTTTAGCAATTTAATAACAGGGAAGGGAGTCTACCTACCCATGCATCTTGCTACATGACACAGTTTTTGACAAAGACTTCATTATAAAGGTTCTAAGGAACTGTGGCTGTGCATAACAGCTTCAGAAATGCTTTGCCTTGATTTGCATTCTGCTCAATATTCCGAAATGATATTCTTATATTATGAATTGATATTATAATTATGCACTAGTATTAAGCAGTTTATAAATTGCTCCCTACATGGCTACTCCTCAGGGCAAATTGTTTCTGTTGTATTATCAATGAGTGATCACTATTGTCTAATGTTGTCCTTCTCCATTTTTCCTTTTATTTTGCTACAATTGCACTTATGGGTGAATATAAAATAAACTGAATATGGTCATGCTTTTATTTGTCCCTAATAGCAAGCATGTGAATGATATATAGAGATTGTTACTGTATTCTTTATCCAGGAATAATTTATACTCATCATTGTACATCACTGATTGATTGTTACTAGTGTTGGTGATGTTTGTACTGATCTGTTTGTGTGCACAAAGACATACTGTTGTGTTCTCAAATGACTTTTATATCTAAAGACAGTTGTGCTAAGGCCGATATTCTAGCCTTCTTGTCTGATAAACTTCAAAATAGAAACTTTCATCTAGATCATATAAGGGAGAGGCATTTAAGAGAAATTTTATGTTTTAACCCAAAATTTATTAGTAACTGATCTATTGATGAATTTATATATTGTAGGATAGTTCTCCTATATTTAGGAATTTACATATACACTTATATAAGAGGCACTGTAAATGGTTGAGATTTATTTGAATGGGTCTTCTCAATGTAATTGCCTTTTAGCTAGACCACTCAGACATACTCAGTTATTCAAGTCACATATTGAAACTTTCAATCCTTAAATATTGTTTTGATTTCTATTTCTGCAAATTTTAGGCAAGTAACCAATAGCTCCACAGTATAAACTATTTGCTTAAAAACATGTTTAACTGCATTAATTTCAGTACCTGTAGTGTTCAATAAATCTATGAATCTAGGAATTTAATATGTTTCATCTAACATCTATATACTGTTTTGAAAATTGTTATAAATATGTTTAAATCTCATTCTAATGTTTTTATGAAACAATATTCTACTGGTTAAATGTTATGATTTGTATTGTTCACTCAAACATGTTCACATTATCAGTTATAGTGAACACAACACCATGGGTTCATTCTATAGGCTGCATAGTTTTTCTAGTATGATTCAAGTGTTCTGAATAGATTTGTTTGTATTTATCTTCACTCATTGACACATTTCTAAGTCTACTTCATTCAGTTATAATATGTTTTCAGTGTGCAGGAGAGTGTTTTATCTGACATAATTATCAGTATATTGGTCATATAATAGTAGAGACTAATAATATGTATATACATTACTCTCAGTCTAAAGAGAACTAATGTTAAGCAGCACATACTGTGATATAAAGGAGATTTTACTTTATGAATGTTTAAGTACTGCATGATAGGATTGTTACATTCTGAAAAAGAAGTCTAATCTAATCTAAATTTAAATTGTATTACTAAATAAGTACTCATTTCCATACACTATGTTAATTCATTATTAATTGTTATATTGTGAAAATAATACCTTCTTGTTTGTTTTCTACATTTTCTTTATCTAATTTTGTTAAATCTCCAAGATAAGAGGAAAGGTATACTAGAGCTCGAAAGAGGTTAGTTTTTTCTTTTCTTTCTTCTTGCATGTGGGAAGTTATGGTAGGCAATCTGTTAGATTTGTTCTCATCTAGCAGATTGGGGAGTGTATTTCACTTCATGTACATTAGAGGGTTTACAAAAATATTTGTATACTTGTTGTTATGCAATTCATTTTGGCATTTTTCTTTTTTCTTTTTTTTTATTGGCCTGAACTAAATTATAATTTAAGTTATATGACTAAAATTAATATATTGACTACAGTGAGAATTACGCCTCACAGTTAGACATTGCCCATTCGATTCTCAGTTAGAGCATCTTCTGTGTGGTAACATGCATGAACGGGCATTCCTTTGTTGAAGGTTGTGCATTAGGCCTGGCAAGCCAGCACATAAAACTCTACTGCCAATCATTAGCGGACTTGAGTTCCGCTGTGGCGACCCCTAACCGGGAAAAGCCGAAAGACACAAAGACACATATTGTATGGTATTACAAAAATATAATACAAAACAAATATGATGTAAAGTTAACTACTGGGAATGGACTTGACTATTTTATCCTTAAACACTAATGGTTTAAACAATCCAAGGAAAATATCTAATTTATTAAGATATATGAAATTAAATAAATTACAAGTAGTAGTTCTTCAAGAGACTCACTTCAAAACAAATGATACCTATATATGGAACCCTAATGAATACACAACCTTGTCTCACTTTTCATATAAGAAAAAGACTAGGGGAACTTTAATTTTATAGAAAAAAATATCACTATGCCCCAAATCATTTACAAACATGAAGATAAAGAAGGACTCCTAGCTATAATAATATTAAAATACAATAATAGACTCTGGACATTAGTAAATATATATTGGTTCCCAGGTATTGGGGTTGGGACAATTAAAAAACACATGGATCTAATTATTAGAGTATATAAAGGAAACTTGATTTTAGGAGATGACTTCAATTGTATATTGGATAAATCAGAGACCACAAGCAAACAGAATTTACGTGTAAGCTCTATAGGGAAGTTACTTAAGAAATGGGAAGAAAGTTTAAATCTAATTGATACATATGGTTATAAGGAGAACAATTCATTATTATTTTCACACTAAGATCACAGATTTGGGACACATGCAAAAATTGATAAAATCTTTATATCTCAAGAACTAAATTCAAAAATAATAAAATTCTCCATAATTCCTTGTCTCTTTTCAGACCTTAACTCATTAATTCTCAAAATACATACAGATTATAAGAAGTTAATCTTTATGTCAAGAATTCCAGCTTACATTACAAAATTAAAAAAAAATAAACCTTGGTTAGATTCAGAAGTACAACTCTTTTTAGATATAAACTATACTATTGAAACAAAATATAATTAATCTTTGGGATACCTTGAAAGCTTTTCTAAATGGAAAAAAATATTTCATAGTATAAAAACAAACTAAAAGAGTAGGAATCAGAATTATGTAACATTCAAAAACAAATCATAGATCTCACTATTAATCCATCTACTTACACACAAAATAATCATAAAAAAGCAATTGAAGACTTAAACAAAAGATATAATGAAATTCTAACTCACAAAACTAATATAGCTATAGAAAGGTTAAAACTTAGTTCCTATGCAGTATCACCCAAACATATGCATAATTTAGCAATAAGATTAAAGAAACATTCGATTGAAAATAATATTACAAGTATTATACATGAAGGGAAAAAAAAGCTTTCGGATATAAATGATATACTAGATGCATTTAAACATAATTTCTCTGAACATTATAATGATATTTCATATCTAATACATCAAACTTAGATCTGAATTTAGCAAAGGTAAAGGTGATTCCAGAAAGTTAAAGTTAGACATTCAAAAACAAATATCCCAAAAAGAAATTACCCAAAAAATTAAGAAAAGTAAAAGTAATAAAACACCGGGAATTGATGTAATAATTAATGAACTGTATTTGATATTTCCATCGTCAGTAATATCATTGTATCACATAACTTTAAATGAAATTTTAGCACAAAACACAACTCCAATTTCATAGAGATACTCCTTAATTATGCCCATTATAAAAGAAATAAAAGACCCTTTACACTGTAAATCTTATAGGCCGATTTCGCTACTTAACAATTATAAAACCTTTATGTCAATATTAGTAGAATTAAAAAAATCATTGATACACATAATAAATGAGGATCAAACAGGATTCATTTATAAAAGGCACACACATGACAATATACAAAAAATACTAACACTTATAGATTCCTTAAACAGAAACAAACAGGAAGCACTAATAGTAGCTTTAGATATAGAAAAAAAACTTTGATTCATTGAGCTGGGACTTTTTAAGGCTTTGGAATTATTTGAATTTCCTTCTAATTTTATTATGCTAATAAAGAATATTTATAAAAACAATCTGGCTTATGTAAAACTCGGGGCATTCACCTTGAATGATATTGAAATAACCAAAGGAACAAAGCAGGGATGTCCGATATCACCCATTCTGTTTGCCATAGGAATTGAATTACTTGCCTCATTAGTACACCATAATTCTAATATATCAGGCATAGATGTATATGGTCAACTTAATTCAAAAATGATGTTATTTGCTGATGACATTTTATTTATATTATCTGTTTCAGAGAAATCAGTACCAAAACTAGATGAAATAGTAGAAAGGTTTTATCATATATCCGGTCTTAGATTTAATAAGAGAAAATGTAATTATATGCATTTGAATAAAAAGAGAGAATTTACTTCAACAATAAATTATGTAATAAGAAAACAAGTTCCCACAATAAAATATTTAGGAATAATACTATGTGATAATTTGGATTCTACATTAGACATAAATTATAACAACATAATTAATAAAATAAAAATGTTAATAGCAAGATGGAATAAAATGTTCTTGAGATTTGAAGACAGATTACAAATAATAAAAATGACAATACTTCCAAAAATTAATAACATTGCATAAGCTATTCCTGTAGTACCTAACAAGAAAATCTTGAAATAAATAAATAAAATTCTATTAAACTTTCTTTGGTATCCAAAAAGAAATAGAATAGCTTACATACATCATATTAGAGCCTGGGAAATGGGTGGAATTACATTTCCAGATCTAGAATCATACATAAAAGCTTCCATACTAAGAACTATCATTATCTGGATAGATCCTAATTTTTCTTCAGTGTGGAAAACATTGCATACTATTATTTTTCTAAATGAAAATAAAATAATTAAAAATTGTATATCAAGTGAACACAATAATAGGATGTGGCACATATTGACTGTTAATATTCAATACAATATAACAAAATCAACTAACTTAAATTATATAAATAATATTTATAATTTATTCAGAAGATTTATATATACTAACACGGATATGCCAAAGGACAATCTATCACCGCTAACCCTCTAGGCTCCAACCTCGATAATCCTATACACACTGCCAACTCCTTTAATTCTTTCTTTACCAATGTCATCCAATCTCTTGCTAGCCATCTATCATCAGACACCTCAAATCTGCCAAACTCATCTTTAAATCCTCCTCCATCTTTTCAATTACAACCAGTGTCTACTTCTAGTATATGCTCTCGTCTACTAAAACTAAAACCTACCACCCCTTCAGCTGACCAACTCCCAGCAGAATACCTTCAAATAGGAGCTAAATCCATTGCCTACCCTATATCCATTCTTAACAACAGAACCATAAGTGAAGGAAATATCCCATCCATCTAGAAAATTTCTTACATTATTCCACTACACAAAGGTGGAACTCTAATAATTTCTCTAACTTTTGTCCTATAGCTTGGCTATCTCCTCTGGCAAAAATTATGGAAATGTGTATCCAGAAGCAACTTCTTAACCACCTTCTCCAAAATAACATACTTGCCAACTGTCAACATGGTTTCAGACCTTACCATAGTACCACCACTGCCCTGCTATCATTTACAGATTGTATTAACAAGAATCATAACAAAGGCATTCTATCCTCTGCAGTATTCATTGAATTATCCAAAGCTTTCAACATGGTTAATCACCAACTGCTCTTACATATAATGATATCTCTATCACTTGACCCCTTAACCATTAACTGGTTCAAATCTTACCTTGAAAACAGAAAACAAGCGGTACTCTGGCACAATAATCTTTCTAATCTCCTACCTATCTCCCTTGGTGTCCCTCAAGGCTCCATATTAGGTCCACTCCTATTTTCCATCTATATTAATGACCTTCAGTCAGCAATTCCATATACTACCTGCATTCAGTATGCAGATGACTCCACTATTATCTGCTCAGCCACTTCTCAAACTAAACTGCAGACCCTTACCTAGAATGCATTTAATACTGTTGAACAATGGTTTACAAACTGCTGCCTCCTCCTAAACCCAAAGAAAATTAAACTGCTACTCTTCTCACCAACCCGTAAGTCCACCCCCGCACATTTTACACTTACATCTAACAATGGTACTGTTATCTCTCCAGACCTAAATACCAAACTCCTAGGAATAACTATAGATAATAATCTCAACTATGACATGCATATTAACAGTACAATAAAAACAGTCAACAAGAAACTTGGATCCCTCTATAGAATCAAACCCTTTCTTACACCAGCAGTCAGAACTGCTATAGCCAGAACTCATCTCATCTCTACTCTACTCTATGCTTCACCCATTTATACAAATCTTTCTAAAACCAACATTAACAAACTGACAGTATCCTATAACAATATTGCCAGATTTGCTACTGCCTCTCCTTTCAGAACTCATCACTGTCTTAATCTTAAACAACCTGATTGGTTAGAATTTCTACACCATCTACACTTTTCACAGCTTACTATTGCCCACAAAACCTTGTATCAACCCACCAATACTCCTATACTCTCAAACCTACTTACCCCCTACCATAATCCTAAAAACTTATGCTCTTCTAACAAACTACAGTTTAGCATTTGCAGATCCAACAAATTAGCAGGTGACTCCCTTTTCTCTAATACCATTGGTAAGCTATGGAATCTACTACCCAATGAACTCACAACTCTCTGCTCTCATATACTTTTTAAAAAGAAACTCAAGCTTCATCTCAAGTCACACTGGTTATGTTCCTGTACTATCCCTTACTAACTGTTATACTTCTCACTAATAACTACCTGCATCATCCTAAGCCTTCCGTATAAAATCTGCTTATCATGAAACTTTTGAGTGAATTCTTTATATATACTTGTATATTACATCCTCTCATGAATATTCCCTTATTGTTTACTGCTCCAGTCGTGCTCAATGGTAGTATGGCAGTTAATATTTCATATCTTTAAAAATATTAAAAAAAAAAAAAAAACTTTTTTCTTATTTATACATCTGTTCTACTCAGTACTATTTTCTATATTGTTTTTAGTATACAACTTTATTGGTACTTCTTCCTTGATTGAATTTTGCATCAGTTCTTCTGTAAACTTTTTCAAGATTGTACTTTATATATGTTTTTTATTGTTATTGTTTTTTGTTTGTTATTCTTGGAGCTTTTCTCCCCAGGCCTCTACTGAAAATGGACATGTATACAGCTAGACTAGCCCGGTCAACAAATGTAAAATAAAATAAATAAATAAATAAAATAAATAACATGGATATTAAGATGTGGCTAGACTTGATAATACCCTTTAGCTCTACAAAAAAATTCTTCAATAAAATTCATAATGTTATCCTAACTAGATGGGAAGGGAAAAACTTCACTTGTTGACAACATTGTATAGAGAATCAAGTAGTATTAGACATTCAACAAGTTCAAAATATATATGATATTTGATCGGCAGACTGGTTGGTACTTCAAAACATATTATCATATGCCAAAGATCTTAACAGTAAAATAATTAATTATCCTTATAAAACTAGCCCAGATTTGATAAGTCTAATATCTGAAGTTATTTATGACAAATATAATTGGACAAATCTAATTTCAAAATTATACAAAATATTGATAACATATAAAACTAACCCTAATGCAAGATATTGGAATTTCATAGCAAAAGGATGTATCACCAATCTATCAATTGAAAGTAAAACAAATCTTCTATGTTCTATTAAGTTAACATTTAATTTACAAGTATGGAAAATATTTACCTGTAAATATATTCACAGGGCATTTATTACACCTGTTAAGCCAAATTTAATTCACTTGATAAATGCATTTGCTGGAGATGTTTTTTTAAACTGTAAAGCTGATTGGTCTCATATATTTTTGATTGTATTAACATAAAAAAATTCTGGGAAGAAATTACTATTTTTCTCCAAGCTATATTCACAGACACCTTTATTTTAACCAAATCTTTAGTCCTCTTAAATGTTAATAATACTACAGGAATGAACAAAAAAGATCTATACCTACTTTGGTCCATACTAGCTGTGGCAAGGAAATGTATAACTAGAAAGTGGAAGTCTTCACAAGAACCTACTCTGGAAGAATTCTTGAGATTGATGGAAGAAACAATGACATTAGAATTTAAGGTGAAAGAATCGAGAATTTCTCCTAAAACATGGATAAACAATCCTTGGGGAAAATGTTGCTCTTATTGAGACATTAAAACTGAACTCTAATTAATGTGTAACTTTATACTTTATTAATTGAATATTATACATTTTTGTTATTAATTTCATATTTTTATTGTTTTTTTTTTCTTTTGTTCAGGTCAATTGTACATGGTGTATATAAAGGCTTATAATATTTGTTTTCGTGATGATTGTATATTTAAATATTATAATATTTGGAAAATAAAAAAATATTTGAGAAAAAAATATATAGCAGGAATATATTTACAGGTCTATGGTACACAGTATTCTTGCAGTCATACATTTGATCATAAATGTAATAATAATACATAGATCAATGTATCAGTAAAAATGATACTGCATGGAATATGGTGTATTTGAACCCAGGGTTATGTGTATGGCACTCCTACACTTACACCTGTTGCCATAAGACTGTTGAGGAAACAGTTGTCTATATTGCACTTCATTGCAGTAAACTGCAATGTCACAACAGTAAAACAAAGGTTGCATACTCTGTAATAGAACTCAGTACTATCTGCATTCCAGCCCAGGTTTTTTTGATGGCCAATGGCATTAATTGAATGTATCCAGTTACTATTTTTGGTTGTCTGCTTTCTAGGTGGTGTGCTGCACTTCACACAATCCAGATAAACAGAGCCATTCCCTGCTTCCACTGTTTGCATTATGTGGCACATCATGCAAAACGTGCAATTAAAAATGAGAAAAATAAGAAATAAAAACTTAGTAATGGACACATTTAAGTAAAATAAGTGTCCACTGTCACATGTTAAGGTACTTTCTCTACAAATCCACCATTATTTACTTCATTACTGTACCAAGTTAAGATATACATGGAAATGCCGTAATATTATTAAAGAATACATTTTAGGTTCAGGACTTGCCGTGCAAATGCAGCAGTTGACACAATTTTATTTCAGGCCTAGAATTTTCTTGTCTCTGCTCACATGATATTGATATATTCAGGAAAAAGCAGAATGGAGACTACAGAGCTTGTTGAATAACTCCACCATACTGAAAATCACCTATGTATGCTGTAATTAGCACCTATGAAAACATATGCTGCTTTACTGAATATATCAACTCCGTTGGTGCTCATGAGTGTGTGCTGTGCAGCTAAGCACTACTGCATGCACCAATGCTGAAATATGGTAAACACGGATGATTTTGTTTTTATTTTTCTCTATGCCTGTGATATTGCACAAACAAGCAGCTTAATATGTGGAAGAAACATTGCAGACCCTGTACTAGAACCCAGGACCTTCTATATTATAGCCCTACACATACATAGGCTGCCACAGGAATAGTTATGTGACATGCATCAAGAAACTTGCCATTCATTCCTCTGTTTCCCATGGTTGTGCTAAGCGCAGCATTGTGCAAGCAATGAGAAAACTTCAAAAATAAATTTTGACTTAAAGCAG
Organism: Protopterus annectens; assembly: GCF_019279795.1. NCBI lineage: Eukaryota > Metazoa > Chordata > Ceratodontiformes > Protopteridae > Protopterus > Protopterus annectens. Next base: position 1,969,027,556 of record NC_056725.1, on the reverse strand, counting down.
ACAGTGATGATACATTTTAACAAACAATAAAGAGGGTGAAACAGAACTTGTGAATTCTGCACTGTTTACATGAACTTTTACACTTCAAAGACCTACATGTACACCTCTGTAAGTGTAACCTGACACACCCACCAATTTCGTCATTCACTGCTGCCATGCATTCAACATGAATACTGTGGAAGTGCCTACACAAAGTGAACATCCCTACATGGTTACAGTTTTTTTTGGGATTTTGCAGCTCTAATAAATTTTGACCTCATTTGCATCTTCACCATGCTGACAGCCCTGAATCTACCTGTCTGGTAACCATGTAGGAGGGAGAAACTGAAGGGAAGCCCATTGCACACTCAAGGGTATTACTGAGGTATATATTTACACACAGGAATGCAGGTTTTGGTACAATTTGACTGTATTCAGTCAGATACATACTGCATATGCTTACATAACAGTATGCATAGTATGTTTCATGGAGTTTACACTTTTATATGCCTACATTACTTCAAAGAACAGTCTTCATCTTTGGGTAGGCGAGCAAAGCTGCATTTATTTCATAGCACTTAAAAAGGAATTGCCGCTATTTAATTTTTTAGCATCCACCATGTCTGATAATGTCATAATGTGTGTTCTGTTCAAATCTATGGACTTTTACTTAGCCTTATATCTGTGTAGACTCCTTTCCGGGGCTGTATTCAGAAAATATTTGAATACATAGAAAACACAAGCATGGAGTCTACACAGTTCCTTTACAGGTTATTGAATCACTCCAACATGTTGATTTGCTTCATTAGCATGCAGTTCAACTACTTATGCTGTAATTTAAATGCCATGGAAGTTTGTGTGTGTGTGTGTGAGTGCGCACCACCATGCAGAATTTACTGAATCTAAAATTATTTGCCCCCATGTGCACATTGCGACGCAATGCACACATGGCAAAAATATTCATGTAGGACTCATTGAATACCCTTAATTATCATAATGCATTTATAAACTCTAAGGGATAGGTGCATAATATCCTTACAAAACACTTATAAAAGTCTAACATGTTGTGGTATAATAAGTTTGAAATTAATACTAAAATTGTCTCAGCTTAGGTAAAATTTATGTACTGCATTTATTTATTATTAATTTTATTTTTGTTTACCGGGGAAAGTTTACGGCACACATGTCCAGTTTCAGTGGAGGCCCGGGGAGAAAAGCTCCACAGATAATCAGTTAACAAGGAAATATTAGTGTTATATAATCTGTCAAAAAATAATAAAAATGATGCTGGTAATTTAAATATACATCATATTTTAGAAGATACATGTTTAAACGTGTAGGTACATACAGATGACTAAGTAGTCATATATATATATAGATACAATAAAACATGGAATATTTAAGTAAGAAAAATGGCATGCAAAATGTAACTATCTGAGTATTGGGCAGGGAAGCTAAAGATGGGGACTAGCCTGGCGTAGAACAGGAACATAGCCAAGTAGCATAGAAGTTTGTCTTTAGTGATTTTTTTAAACTGTGTTAAGGAAGAAATTGAGGATATGTGGGTAGGTAGTGAGTTCCAAATTTTGGACAAGTAATTTGAGTAGAATGATTCCTTTGCAGTGTTATTGACTTTTGTTACTTTGAGAAGGAATTTATTGCTAGAGTGAAGAGATCTGTTGTTAGAGTAAGGTTGAAGTAGGTTTTGCAGTGAAGGGGTTTTCTCTGGGAGATGGAGAATTTTATGAGCTAGAGTAAGTTGGTTGTAATGTAAGGGTTGTGGGAATTCTAACCATTTGAGTTGTTTTAGAGCTATGCAGAGCTGTGTTTTTTTATATGGATTCTGAAGCAGATCTAGCTATTTTGTTGTAGCAGGATGCTAGCTTGGTTAGATCAGTCTTTCTGAGATTAATAAGAATAGGGGAGGCATAGAGAAGTGTGTAGATGAGATGAATGTGTGCTATGGTTGTCTTTGTGTGCTTGGTAAGATACTGTCTATTTCTATAGAGGCTTCCTAGTTTTTTACGTACTTTCTTAATGGTATGAGCAATGTGTAAATCAAATCTCAAACTGTTGTCAATTTTGACTCCAAGTAGTGTAGTGTAGTGTAGTGTACTGTGTGCTATGGGAGAGATACTAGTTTTGTTCCTAGACAAGATGTTAAAGGTGGGATTTTTGGAGGTAGATATAGTAGGTTTGAACAGTAGGAGTTTTGTTTTGTTATGATTTAGTATAAGTTGGATATTGGCAAGCCACATTTCAACTGAGAAGGATAGTTGCATTAGTGTTTGGCATTCATGTAATGTAGAAGCAGCATGTATTAGAGTCAAATCATCTGCGTACTGAATAACCGATGCATGAGGAGTAGCAGTGTATAGGTTGTTAGTATATAGCGAGAAAAGAGTAATGGGCCTAGAATGGAGCCTTGAGATGATCCAAGAGTGACTGGCAGAAGAGGAGAGAGTTCTTGCTGCCACAGTACTGCTTGCTGGTGGCCTGCTAAATGTCTTTGGAACCAGTTTATGGAGGACTCACTGAGACCCAGGTCAGAAAGTGTTTTGATAAGTTTACTATGTCTTACCATGTCAAATGCCTTTGACAGGTCAAGAAAGGTAGCAGATACAAATTCACCATTATTTCTGTGATTGTTTATTATATTGGTGAAGGACATTAACATTGTGGTGGTACTATGAAAGGGCCGAAATCTGTGCTGAGTGGTTCACAGGAGTGTGAGTATGCAAGTAGTCCATGATTTGGCTATGTATGCATCTCTCAAGGATTTTGGCTATGGATGATAGAATGGCTATTGGACAATAGTTTGTGAGGTTTGTAAAATTGCTCCTTTGTGGAGATTATATGTGATATTTTCCAAATATTAGAGATGAGGGCTTCTGACAGTGATCTGTTAATTAAAATGGCTATTGGAGAGGCTACAGCATCTGTGGCTATTTTTAGGAATTCTGCAGGTAATTTGTCAGATGCTAGTGTTGAGGCTTAAGTTTTTTGAGTTTTTTTTTTTTTCTTATCAATAGATACAGGCTGGAAGTGAAATGAGTTGTTGCTGCTCGGTGTTTTACAGGCTTCTGTGCAAGGGAGGTTGTTCCTATTTTGTTGATTGGATAGTGCTAAGTGCTTGAATGGTTTCAGTAAAGAATTTGTTAAATTGTGTGGATATTCTCCCTGATGTGTTTTCTAAAGTAGGAGAGGGTTATGTTTACCTGGTAATAGAATTTTGTTAATTGCTGCCCAGAACCTTTGAGGATTGTTTTGGTAGTTTGTTTGTATATTGTGGTAGTAGTAGTTAATCCTGTCAAGTTTTACTAGTTTTTTAGCTTTATTCCTATGCTCCTGGTATGTTTGTTTGGTTGATTGGGACCTGACACTTCCATAGGTCCCAGGCTTTGTCTCTGGCTTTAAGGAGGGATCTTGTATCTTTGCTTAGCCAGTTAATTTGAGCAGATAATCAGTTTATCTCTTTAAGAGTTTTGAACACTCAGATTTGCACCCAATTGGCTTTATTTGAATATTTCTCACAGTAAAGAAAACATATTATCTTCGTACTAACTCAAGCTGCCCATTGGATGTGTTTTATTTAGTTTAGTGTGATTTCTCCCCATGCAGCTTGAGTCTTTAAAAAGTAGTTTCTTAGCTTTAATGCATGACATTAATATGCGATTCATGTCAGTCTTCATGTAACCTAGAAATAAAATGTCTCATATTTAATTTTAACAGTGACTCACTTTATACCTGTTAAGCTACATAATCAGACACTCCAAATGGCACCACAAGGTTCATCAGTATAACATAGTCAGAAACACCAGTAACTTCAGTAAAGAAACTTTTACTTTCAGCCTATTCCAGATCAACTGGACTTCACTTAAAACTCTTTCCCTTGATGAAGCAGTAGACACATTTAAATCAGCATTTGTAAATATCCTGGCATAGCAAGCACCATTAGGACCCAAAATAGTTAACAATAAAAATAAATCAGCCCCTTGGTTGACTTAAAAAATAAAGCAACTTATGCAACTTAGAGATAAAGCCTGAAAGTCATGGCTTGAAACCAAGTCTGAAACATCCCTGCAACAGTTTATGCAGTTAAGGAGCTGTAGCAAACAGTGCATAAAATAGGACAAAAAAGCTTATAGCAACACCCAGAATTCATGATCAAACAATCAAAAACTTCTAGAAATCAATAAATACATTTCTCAATCCTGGAAAATCAACCCAACCTAGCCATCCCCAACCAATAACTCCCAAAGCATTGCTTCACAGTTTAATTCAAATTTTATAAATACTGTACCTTCCTGCCTACAAAACAAACAAAAAAAAAAATGCTACAAATCCAGCCATCCCACTCCAGTCACTGAAGCCAAAACAGACCTTAACACTCACTCCAGTTTCAACATCTACAATTGAAAATACCTACGCACCCTTATGATAACAACCACTGCTCCTGACCAACTTCCATCTGAATACGTCAAACTTGCTGCAGATAGCCTTATGTATCTTGTCCTGATTCTAATAATCCTCTTTGTCCAAGAAAAATATGTCCCCACCTTAATAAAAATCATATACAATACCTCTACATAAAGGAGGCTTGTCAACTGAGCTCACAAACAATAGATTAATTGGCATTGTCTTACCCTTATCCATAATCTTAGAAAGATGCATTCACTCTGAACTAACTACATATATTACTTCTCAAACTGTTCTTATAGGTTCATAGTTTCATAAGAGGTTAATAGGCTAATGGTCCTGGCGCATTTACAAGTCTAGTCATGTAAAAACCCAAATACCCTTATTGACCAAGTTTAGACAATTGTTGTTAGCAGCATGATACTGTGATCAGTAATGACTGCCCCTGTCTATGAGGGACACAGATGCCACCCCCGATATAAATTTACAGTCACCCATCCAGTTGTCAAGGTTGTACTTGAATAGGGTCACTGGGGATCTCTGCTTTCCAATGAGTGGGAGCCTATTCCAGAGGAGCAGTAATTGCTGGGAGATATATCTGTCTCTCCATCATGTTCTGTTGATGACACAGGATAGGTTGAGATAATTGGATGTGAGTTATTCTTGTGTCATTCAATTTGCGGATGTGCAGCAATTCCATTAGGGTAGAGTCCAAGAGTGCTCTGTAGGCCAGGCACAGGTCTCCACTCAGTAGCCTGTATGATACAGAGTATAGTGACAGGGCTTTTAGTCTTTCCATGTATGTCATATTTTGGAGGCCCTGGATTCTCTTGGTAAGAAATTTCTTTGATCTGTCCAGTTGCTGCAGGTGTCTGGTTTGGTACATACAAACTCATATGTCACCCAGTAGATAGCCAACTAGCTCACAGACAGGACCCAGGAAGGTAGAATTGGGGAGTCCACCTGTACAAAGAGGCCAGTCACAAGTGGAGTCCCTCAGGGATCTGTCCTTGGAGCGTTACTTTTTGACATTTACATCTCTGAAGTCAAGGCCAATGTCAGTGGTCTCTGGCTGACTAAATTTGCAGATGATTGCAAATTATGAACTGTCATTCAGTCCCACACTGACATAAATGTTCTTCAGGAAGGGCTGACACAGACAAGCAACTGGTGTCAGAACCATGGACTATAAATAAATGCCAAGAAATGCATAATATTATCCGGGTCTATATTATATCCTCGAATGCTTAAAAAAGCGAACGCTGATTGATCAAATTTATTTTTGCGAAACTGCAAAATATCGAAGCAGCAGAAACTCAAATTTTTTCCTAGGAAAAGAATCCGGTTGTCTGTTTCTGTTGCTTCAGTATTTTCAGTGTTATAGTGGAAAGTTACCGATCGGATTCAGGTAAGTGTGCGATTGTGTGGATGTGTGTTAGGGTGATTTAGGTGAGTTAGGGTTAGGGCTTGGGTTAGGTGTGTGTGCGATTGAGTGGACATGAGGGTTAGGGTGGATTTAAGTGAGTTAGGGTTAGGGAGTCAGTGAGGTGAGTGTGCGATAGTGACGGACCTTAGGGTTAGGGTTTGGATTAAGGTAAGTGGGTAGTTAATGGTGTGTGCATAGTTTAGTGTAGTGTTAGGTATGAGATTTTAGGTGTATGTGTGTGGATTTCTGTTTGTTTGGTGTGCTTGTGTTGTGTATATGTGTTTTGGATCAGCGATTTTTTTCCCTGGGAAAAAAATCGCTGATCTGACAGTTCGAGATTGTAAGCTTTCGCTTAAATTAGGTTGATCAATCAGCGTTCGCTTTTTTAAGCGTTCGATGATATAATATAGACCCTATTATCCTTAGGGAAGTCATCCACTCCTGGTAACTATCATCTTGACAACACACCCTTTAGAGTTGACCCAGTAGTCAGGGAATTAGGGACACACATAGATAGTAATCTAGCTTTTGACCATCACGTGTCTACAGTAGTGAGGAAATCCTTCTATGTTGCACAACTTATAAACAAAGGTATGGCATCTAAGTCTAAGGAAGTCATTGTTCCACTGTATTTAGCATTCACCAGACCCATCATTGAGTACAATGCCCTTTTGGTATGTACCTAACGAGGCATATCCAACAGTTGGAATGTCCACAGAGGGTCCTCACTAAAAGAATACAGGGCTTAAGTAAAATGTCCTATTTTGACCCCCTCAATGCTCTGTCCCTGTATTCTGTCTCCTACAGCCTTTTGAGGGGAGATCTATACCTGACATACAGGGCTTTGTCAGACCCCAATCTGATGGCCCTCCTGCATATCCACAAAACAAGCAGCAGTAGAATTACCCATTCTAAAGACTTAAACCATGCCTGTGATATAAATAGGATCTGCTGGAGAGACAGGTATGCATCCCAGAGATTACCCTGTCTATGGAACAGGCTACCCATTCATGTGAAGCAGAGTTCCTCCCTAACACCATTCAAATGAAAATTGGACAATTGGATAGAGAACAGGAAATTCATCCCTGGTTTAGTACCTATGTCTCTAATGGACAAAGGCAACCTGTAAATGGTTCACCTCTGAGGCCCTAGCTTGTAAATGTTCCATCTCCCAAGCCACTGCTTACACTTATCAGGGGTATCAGAACTTATCAGAGATTTGGGATCCATGGCTAGGCTTAAAAAGGCCTTTGTGGTCGTTAACCTAGTAAACACCCATAAACCTGTGAACCCATACATAAAGGAGCATTGTACTTGATTAGTGGTCTAATAAGGGTTGAGAACATTGGAGCTATAACCTCCCTGGTCTTGGATGTGATGCCATTAATTATGAGATGTGCAATGTAGAATGCTTTTCTTACCACTATGGACACATGGTAATTGAATTTTAGATTACTATCAACCTATGCTCCCACGTCTTCCACCGCTGAGTCTGTGCTTAGACAGGTGCTATCTATATCATAATTAGCAGGGGTTACTTCTTTGCCAAAGGGGATAATGAAGCATTTTTGTCTTAAGTTTTAGTCCATGAGTTTGGCACCAATCATTTGTCTGTATCAGCCATTTCTGTAATATGTTAACAGTGTTGGGGGACTCTATGATTCCACCCAGTTTATAGTCATCTGCAACCTTGGTAAGCCACAGGCCATCTACCTTCACCTGAAAGGATTTCAGAGAAATAGATTACAAACAGTAGAGGACCAAGCACAGAGCCTTGTGGTACCCTGATGATAACTGGTCTACTGGTGGAAGGTAGACTCTCCAATTTTGACAGTGTGCATTCTGTTAGTGAGCTAGTTGGCTACCCATCTAGTAATATATGGGCTGATCCCAAGCTGAGAGACCTTTTCCAAGATACCAGAATATGTGATTGTGCCAAAAGCCTTGACTAAATCTTCCATCTTTCCCTCATCCAGGGCCTTGGTGACATTCTCAAAGAAGTCCACCAGATTTATAAGCAAGATCTACTCTTGATAAAGCCAAAGTGGGTAGGATCAAGAGTTTGAAGGTCGCCTATATCCTTGTGGATAAGGTCCATGATGATTCATTCTATTGCCTTACAGATATGGCTGGTTAGGCTTATGGGTCAGTTGATGGACCTCCTTTGTGCAAGTGAATTACTGTTGCCATTCTCCACTCTGCTGGGACAAAGCCAGTTTTCAGGCTATGGTTAAACAGAGTGCAGAGGGATTCTGCTAGGTCTTGTTTTAGACTGTTGTGTAATCAGCTTTGGATGTTATCTGTTCCCATAGAGGCTGTGTTTTTGGTCTTGGAGAGAGCTTGCATGACCTGTTCTTTGGAGATATGTGGTAGAGGACTGGTGTTGGAAATTATTTGGAGTATGCCAGTTGGGGACAGGAGAAAGAAGTTATCTCCAGATCTGTTGTCCAGCAGCTTGGCAATTTCCTCAAGCTCAGTGTGAGTGGTACCATTTGCTATAAGTTCGGCACACAGCTGGGCATTCTCTCTTAGGTTACAAATGCAGCTAAAGAATGCCTTGTGATTGTCTTTAGCTAGGGATGCTAATTTAGGCTTGTAGCTAGCCTTAGATGACTTAACAAGTTATCTAATTTGCTTGTTCAAGCTGAGGAGTGTATTCTTTCTCTGTTGAGTTAGTTCCCTCCTGCTCTTAGATATCAATTTATTTCTTTTGTTATATAACTTGTTTATACTTACATTCCACCAGGGTGGCTTGTTCTTTCGGGAAGACCTGGTTCAGTTATGTATGGCCAAGTAAATGCATTTGTTTAAGTGGCTATATAGGGCAATTGTATATTCCTCAGCACAGAAGGTATTGTTGTCTGTGTTGGCAGGGGCTTTGAATTTTTTTTATACCATTGCTTAGTAGCTTTAGAAAAAAAAATCATTTTTTTTACTCCTGTGAGGGTGTCAGGTTTGATCTTTACTTCAGATAAGACAGGTTTATGATCTAACCTTACTAGGGAGGGCAACACAAAATGGGTAGTGCAGTAGCCCCCCATGTTGGTGAGTACAAGCTCCATGACATTTGAACCCCTTGTGGGGGTCTGGACCAACTGTTCCAGGGAATTTGAATTAACAAAGTCCAGGAACCTCACAGTGATCATGTTTGTGCTTGTGTAGGTCTCCCAATCAATGGAGGGATATTTGAAATCTCCCATGACCAGGGTGTTTGGCTGTATGTTGAGTGACTCTAGCAGGTCCAGGAAGGTGGTGTGCTTCTTCTGGTTCATGGTGGGGGTCCTGTAGCTAGTGATGATGTATAAGGGTGTTTCCACTATAGTTAACTGGACCTGGAGTAGCTCGAGAGAGTCATACTGTTTTACCAGTCTTGAGGTGTATTTGGATTTGATGAATATGGATACACTTCCACCTTCTTTTCTTTCACACTTATTTTGGGGTCTGAACTTGTGAAAAGCATTGTAACCTTGTATGGCACGGGTGCTCTCAGTGGCCTTGAACCAAGTCTCTGTGACTACACAAACGTCATCATCTTCTGAGGTGAAGAGTGCTTACAGGGAGTAGAGATTACTGATTTCCCTCACAGCATGATTTTAGATGATGCAGTCACAAACAACCACTGTCCTTCTAGGTTTCACAGATATAATAAAATAGCAATAGAAATTAATGTCTTCGAATCTTAGCCTTATTTATGGATCTATCCAATGAATTTGACACAGTCAGTCATGAAATTCCCCTAAATAAAATCTCTTTCTATAGGCTAGCACCCTCCTCACTTTACTAGGACCCAAGCAGTGAAATGCCACCTTCCTAGATCTGGCAGAGTCCGACAAGGCTCTATCCTAAGACAGCTACTGTTTAACTTATTAATCAATGACCTAAACAGCCAAATAAACCATTATAGTATTTTTATTAGTTGATGTGATAGAGTCAGCCATTACTGATCAGGTCAATGAAAAGCATTGTGGCTACTTTACTGACTGTGGCTGGGTGAGCTTTATTTCTTCTTGAAAATGCTATGGTGCTTGAATAGATCATTTGGAATCTCAGTCCTATTTGTATTAATTGTTGAATATAGGATGCCATTGACTGCCACTTCCCTTATACTGTGACTGTTAGATCAGAGATAGTAGATTTTGTTTTAAGAACTTATTGCCCTTGGCAGAGTTTAAAAAGTGCTGGATATTATGAAAGTGTAGTAAATCTTGATAGAGACCAATGAGGCATTATTGGGCTCACTCAAAATTTGTCACTGATTGCTGTGAGGGAAAGGTTAGTTTATTTTTGCTTTCTTGTATTTTGCATTGCTTCATTGTCTTCTTCTGTTTTGTATATTGATGTGCATATTCTTCACACTGTGTTTTGCTTGTATTCTGCTTCTAATTGTATATTTAAAATAGAAAAAAGACAGCTGTGTTTCTTGAGAGTCGCACAGAAATTACAACACGTAAGTTATGGTTAATTACCTGTGAACTTAGGGTTGAGCTAGGAAATAAACATTCCTTTTAAGGGGTAAAATAAAACATTTTAAGGTTTTACTGACAAAGCTCACTGAGACTTTGCTACAGAATGGTCTGAGGGAAAGGTTAATTTGTTTTTGCTTTCTTGCATCTTGTATTGCTTTATTGCCTTCTTCTATTTTGTATATTGTGGCTTATTTTCTTTGCACTGTGTTTTGTTTGTATTCTGCTTTTAATTGTGTATTTAAACTAAGAAAGATACAACTGTGACTCTTGAGTCACACAGAAATTACATTTTCTCCCACCTTTGGTACTGTTCTGTTTTTAAACTCAACTGTCTTTCAAGTTACCTGCCCCTTATGTTAATTTGACAACATGTTTCCTTCCCTCTACTTTTTTATTGGCTATTGCAAGTAAGCACAAAATTATCATTTTGAGAAATCATTCCCCTTCAGCTATTTAAAGTTGCTGGCCATCCCACTCTATTCCATATAGCCAGAAAACAAAGTGCTCACCCTCTTCCAGTCTATCTTGTTGTTTTAAAAATAGTGGCTTCCCACTGAGATAGCTAAAGTTTAAGTTACCTCCTCTTTCATATCTAACTGTTTACTGCACACTGCATAGGATATTATAGCAATAACCCACGCCTGGGTGTGGGTAATGCTAAATTTACCCACAGTTGGCGTGGTTTGGTCCCGAGGGCGAAGCCCAAGGGACCAAACAAAGCCAACCATGGGTAAATTTAGCATTACCCACACCCAGGCGTGGGTTATTGCTATTATACCATGACATTATTTAAGAAAAGAAACTATTACTTTTCTTAAATAATGGCATAGTATAATGCCTGTTTGCTGCCCTTCCGCAGATGTCTGGCATCCGCGGCAGTTCTGATGTACTGCGAGCCTGCGCAGTACATCAGAGCTGTGGGCAAAAGCAACGGAGAAAGCAAGATCTCCGTTGCTTTTTTCTAGTGTTTTGCTATGTTAAATGAGTTTAACATAGCGAGACAGTTTTAAAATAAGCAACGGAGATGTCCGTTGCTTATTTTAAAACTGTCTCGCTATGTTAAACTCATTTAACATAGCGAAACACTAAAAAAAGCAACGGAGATCTTGCTTTCTCCGTTGCTTTTTTTTAAAACACTGTCTAGTGTTTCGCTATGTTAAATGAGTTTAACATAGCGAGACAGTTTTAAAATAAGCAACGGAGATCTCCGTTACTTATTTTAAAGCTGTCTCGCTATGTTAAACCCATTTAACATAGCGAGACAGTGTTTTAAAAAACCGAGTTATCCTAATGGAAAAAAGTCCGGGCGACCGGACCTTTTTCCATTAGTATAACTCGATTTACAACGGGCACGCTGGCCAATCAGCATGCACGTTTTGGGGAGGTCATGGTATAATAACACATTTTTTCCATCTCCCATTTAAATTCTGCAACGTCCACTCCAAGACAAAAATTATTACAGAGCCCACATTCTGCCTCTCAGTAGCCATGTTGGGATTACTGCTTCTGTCTTGCTTCTTGTGACAGAAGGAGCATAGGGCTATTATTTCCTGGAAACTGCTGATCACCAGAAAACTTAATAACTGCTTCATAGATGCCAGCTTGAAATTTTTGCTTATAATTTGTTTCTGGTGAGAGAAGGAACAGAGTTCATTGATTCCTTATTGTTTCTGATTCAGCAGTGAGTGTCTGTGTTGGACCTTCCTGATTGGTCTTGCTGTTACTCAAAGCATCTACCAGTAGAAGGCTATAACAAGCCTACAGACCCTTGCATTATCTGAGACAAGACTATTGATCACCAAAGAGCCTGTAGACTGCTTCTCATCTTGGAAATGGTGCTACTGTTTTGCTTCTGTTGAGAGAATAAACAAAGGAACATTGTATCCTAGCAGCATGAAGCTGTGCTGAGACCAGCACCAGTAGTAGCTATGCAGTAGCCATTCAGACAAATCCCCTCCTTTCATTATTCTTGCCAAAGCTTATTCTTTCTTTTCAGTAAGTATTGCTTGATTTACTTCGGTCTAACCTAACTTCAGAATATCTCACTAAATACTTCATCTATAAATCATCAGGGCCTACCTATCAGTTTCCTCTCAAGTGTTTGGCAGTGCCCTATATAGATACGGACATCTTAAGTTGACATTTTTCCTATAAAAGCACCTATGAAATTTCAGCAATACCTAGTTGCACAGAGGACAACTAGTTTGCGGTGTCAGGCACTGCCCCTGGAGTTGCAAACCAGATACTCCTGATATTACTTTATATTTTTAATCCAACCATCTAATCGATAAACAGGGCCTGTTGCTATTAATTTGAATTTTTCCCCATCTCTCTTACTAGCTTAGTTGATATGGGCATCCTGAGGCAATGCAGAAAGTGCCTCATGTTTACTGACAACCCGTTAATCCTCAAACAAGCCAATATGGTATGTAAGAGATGTAATTACACAATATCACTGGAGGCAAAGCTCTCATATAAAAGCACTTACAGTTCACGTGAAACAGAGCACCTCCCTGATCTTCTTCTAATCCAGCCTAGATCAATGGATGGGTGATCGCAAATTTACTCCTGGGGTGGTGCCCACATCCCTCCTGGACAGATGAAATCATTATTTACTACCATAGACCCTTACTTCTGTGAACTTCACTCACCAACCATCAAAAATTAGGGCAACTCGGGATAAATATGGCTAGGCTTGTAAGAGCTCTAGGGCCATTACCCTAGTAACCTTCTATGAACCTATGAACCTATGTCAATCAGGTTGGCCTAGACAAAGTTGTTTGCCTTTTTGGCTTTTCCCAGTTAGGGGTCACCACAGCGGAACTCCAGTCCGCATATGATTGGCAGTAGACTTTTTATGGTGCTGGGCTGCCAGCCCGATGCCCAACCTTCAGCGAAGGCATGCCCATTCACGCATGTCTTTCGGAGGCTACTCGACCACAGGGAGAACATGCAGACTCCACACAGAAGGCACTCCAGCCGTGAATCGAACAGGAGGACCTCTTGCTGTAAGGCAACAACACTACCGCTGTACCACCATGGCTTCTTACCTCCTAGACAAAGTACACATAGCAAATACCCTCATTAGCCCATATGCACTCTTTGAAAACAACACCCACATCAACACATGCAGCCACATCTAATGGAGCCTCTACTTCTCAGCCCATAAGGCAAGCCACCATGTGGTCCAGCATTCTAGTCATTGGAGACTCCATTGTGAGACACACTGATGTTGCTCTCACCAGGCTGAGTAAAGAAAAAGTCACGAGCACCTGCTTATCAGGGGCCAGGATCTGCCACATTATGCTTGCAGTCAGGTCATTGGACCAGAAGTACCAGTATGAATCAGTCATAGTCCATGTAGGTGGAAATGACACAAGACATACCTCCCTAGACTATATGAAGAGAGACATCATGGAGCTCTCAGAATATGTGTCCCAGGCTTGTATGAACCTAGCATTGAGCAGCATTTTACTTTCTCCAAGGATAACAATACAAAAAGATGACTAACTTTAATAATCAGCTTAGTTTCTCTTGTCATTCTAAGGGGGTGCAAATTTGTCAGCATGGAAGGAGATGGTCAACAGACCACACTGCTTTGTCAGATATGGTCTGTACCTCTCCCCTCTAAGTTTTCGAATAATAACTAAAATATTGTCCTCTTTGCCCTCTACCATACTATTTTTTCTTTTAGGCAATGCAAAACTGAAAGTACTTCCGACATAGCAAATCAAAACCACAAAAATCTAAAGATGTTACTGCTCAATGCTAGGAGTCTAAACAAAAAACTCCATTCTGTATAGACTTTCCTCATCCTACAGAATGTTGACATATGTGTGGTGACTGAGACATGTTTAAAGCTGTGGAGAGCACACTGGCAGTGCAAGGCTGTAATGCCTTCCACACATTTAGACTAGCTACTACACAGACAGGGACTAAAGGCAGAGGTGTCTCAATTTGCATCAAAAATAAATATACCTCCAGGCTGGTCAAAAAGAATAATGTACTTAGGTTCATAGGTAGGTACTAGGCTATCGGCACAAGGGCCTACGTAAGCCTAGCCAGCAAGGTTCCCTGGCTTACGCCACTCAAGAAAGTTATTTTCCTGTGCCACTGTCGAGCAGAGACACAGAAGTGATCCCTGAGGTGTATTTCCTGTTACCCATCCACTCATCAAGATTTTTCTTGAAGAGTGCTAAAGAAGAACTTTGCTTGACATAGATGGGTAGCCTGTTCCAGAGTATGGGAAGTCTCTGGGACAGGAATCTATTCCTCCAGCATGTCCTGTATATTGTGGCGACAAGGTTTAGGTCCCTAGAGTGTGTAGCTTGGAGAGATTAGGATTTCTTTAGGTGTAGCATGTCCAACAGCTCTTTGTTTGACATAGCTTTATATGTTAGGCAGAGATCACCTCGGAGTATGCGATATGCTATGGAGTAAAGTTGGAGTTTTTTGAGGCGGTCAGTGTAGGGCATTTGTTTGAGGACAGTAATCCTCCTTGTGAGATAATTCTATGGCCTTTCCAGCTGCTGCAGATGTCTTGTGAGGTACATTCCAGATGGGGTGTTGTACTCTATAATGGGTCTAATGAGTGTCGAGTAGATGGGAACAATAACCTCTTTTTTCGTAGATGAGAACCCTTTTATGATAAGGTGTGCCATGCAGAAGGACTTCCTGACTACTGTGGTGGTGTGATTATCAAAGAAGAGACTACTGTCCACCTGGTTCTGAAGGTCTCTTATCATGCATTCGGTGTTAAGTAGATTGCTGCCTATGTGGTAGTTCATGGGTACAGAGTTTTTACCAAAGGGGATGACACTGCACTTTTTGGCATTGAGCTTGAGGCCATGGCTCTGACACCATGCATCTGTCTCAGCGAGGCACTTCTGTAGGATGTCCACATCATTTGGGGACTTGACTATGGCTCCTAGTTTGCAGTCATCTGTGAACTTCATTAGCCAGAGGCCTTCTGTGTTAGCCTGTACTTCAGAGAAGTAGAAACCAAACAGGAGCGGTCCCAGGACGGAACCCTGTGGTACTCCACTTGTCACTGCTTTGAGGTCAGATTTGGAGTCTGCGACTTTTACAGTGTAGGTGCTGTTAGAGAGCCAGTTGGCAACCCATCTTGTGACGTAGGGATTTATACCTAGTTTAGTGAGTTTAGCTATAATTCCAGAATGGGGGATGGTGTCAAAGCCTTGTGAGGTCAAGATAGGCTGTGAGAACCCCCTTACCCTCATCTATGGCTTTGACGACTACCTCAAAGAAGTCGATCAGGTTCAGGAGGCATGATCTGCCTTTCACAAACCCGAACAGGGTGGGATCCAGAGTTTGGAGGTTACCAATATCTTTATTTATGAGTTCCATGATGAAACGTTCCATGGCCTTGCAGACCAGGCTCATCAGGCTAATAGGTCGATAGTTCCTGGGATCAATGGTGGCTCCCCCTTTGTGGAGTGGGATAACTGTTGCTGTGCACCATTCAGTGGGCACAAAGCCTGATGTGAGGCTATTATTGAACATGGTGCTTAAGTGGGGAGCCAGTTCATTCTGAAGTTCATGTAAAACACAGCCTGGGATGTTGGCCGGTCCCATGGATGCTGTGTTTTTGGCTTTAGAGAGTGCAGCTTTTACCTGAGTAGTTGTGATTACAAGGACACTGTATTTGTCCTGTATAGATATGGGCCCTTTAGGGGGTGAGGGGGGGTGAAGTTAGCACTGAACCTATCTGCCAGGATGTTGACAATATCAGTTGGTTCTGTCATTTTTCATGCCTTTGTGCTGTAACTCAGAGCAGATCTGGGTGTTACCATCAAGATTCTTGACATAGCTATAAAATGTTTTGTCATTGTCCTTAGAATTACTGGAGATTTTGTTTTTGTAGCTAGCTTTGGAGGATCTTATAATGGATCTCAGCTTCTTACTGAGGCTGACCAGGGAGCTCCTCCACTCATAGGATTTTACTCTCTTTTGCAATGGTTTCTTCCTTCTGTTGTACAGTTTGTTTATGGCAGGGGATCACCAGATTGGCTTCCTTTTTTTGGAGGATAGCGTCTTGGATCTGTTTGGGATAGCACGATTCATGCACTCGTGTAAGTGCTTATAGAGTGCATTTGTGTAGGATTCAGCAGTTGTAACTGTATTGTCCATCTACATGGGTGTCACGAAGTTCACCACTTCTGTCTTAAGAAGCATGAAGTTGGCTTTGGAGAAATTTTTTACCATGGTTTCCTTAATGGGAGGTGGGGGCAGGATGTGGATATCAAGGATGATTAGCTTATGGTCAGATTGGACCAACGAGGATTTGACTTCAGGTGTGGAGCACCAGTCACTCATGTTGGCAATGACTAGGTATAGGATATTATTGCCCCTAGTGGGGGTGTGGATAAGTTGATCCAGGCCATTGGAGTTTATGAATTCCAGAAAGCGTTGAGCTAAGGAGTTGGTACACAAGTAGTTTTCCCAGTTAATGGTGGGGTAGTTGAAGTTGCCCGTTATTAGGGTGTTTGGTTGAACCCTAATATTTTCTAGTACATCAAGAAAAGGGGAGTGGGAATCCTGGGGCATGGTGGTGGATCTTTAGCAAGCTACAATTTGGATTGCAATTTTGCCCAGAGTTAGTTACACTTGGATAACCTCGGCTGCATTACGCTGAGCAATTAGCCTGGAGGTGTGGATATCCTTAATGAATATGGACACATCTCCACCTTTGGTGTTTCGGTCCAGATTACATGTCTGAAAAGTGTGGTATGAGTTATAGCCTGGTAGTGCAGCGGTGCTCCATGGAGCCTTGAACCAGGTCTCAGTCACTGCACAGATATCGATGTTCTCCATTTTAAGGAGTGACTCGAGTGAGTGCATTTTGAGATTTAGACTTCTAGCATTGAGTAGCATTACCCTCAGTTTTTGCTTGCCTGTTCCTGTTATGGTGGTGAATTTGTTATTTGAACCTTGCCTAAAAAAGGCACTATAGGGGCAGCAAGAACCTTAGCCAGTATCCATAATCCCAGGGGCGACAGGTGCAGGCCATCTGTGGCAAAGCATCGTATCGCATACTTGAGCTTCTCCACATTCAAATCAGCATAGGTAAAATCCCATACCACTTCCCTGCATACTGTAGGTCTCCCTGTATGACACAGGAAGCTCATAGCCATAGCATGTATTTAAACGTATTGGCAACACTCATCATCCAACCCAGTGCCATATTAATGGGTGAATTTAACTACCCCATTATTAACTAGAAATCCTATACAACACCAAATCTACAGGGACAGAGATTGCTAGATTTTGAAAGCAAAAACTGCCTGGACCAGAATGTCAATACACTGACCAGGGGTGCAAACATACTGGATCTGGTCTTCACTAAAAAGGGAGAGTGCTGCACACTCCCTAGTGTAATGTCTTCGCTGGTAAGGTCAGACCATAAACTCTCCTTTGAAGTAAAAAAAGGCTGAAAATCCAGATAACCCTGGAATATTCAGGAACTACTCTAAGGGTAACTTGCTACTATTAAGTGATAACCTGGCAAAATTTCCAGTCCCCATAAACCCTGAGAATAATGCTGACTACACAGAACTGTTCACAGAAACCCAGTATAAAAACATGGCAGTAGCTGCATCAAGGCAGCTTTACTCACCAGGAAAAAGTACAGAAGTAACTAAAAAAATGTCACTCTGGTGGAACCACAGCATCAATAGGATGTATAACAGATGGAAGAAAATTATGGTAAAACTTTGGCTGTGTTGCACACAGTAGGATGAAAGCACTCTCATCAAACTAAAGAAACAACTCAGGTGACAAATGAAGTCTTACAAAGCCAAATTTAATGAAAATTTGGCTGTTACAAAGACATGCATCTGGAGCCTTTCTCCCCTGGCCTCCACTGAAAATTGGCTTTGTTCCAAGTCGGACTTTCCCGGTTAACAAATGTTAAATAAGTGTTAAAATAAATAAATGCATTCCTTAGTTATGTCTGCAACCTCAAAGGTAATAAACAATTGTGTTGAGAGCTCATTGTTAATGGAGCAACCTATACTGAGCGAGAAGGCATAGCAAACTTAGTGGCCAACAAATTCAGCTCCAATTTTACATTTATCTCCCCTAAACCTTCTATCAGGATATGCCATCAAATATAATTCCCTCTACTATCACTAGGGAACAGGCCCTTAATGCTCTCTCAAAGACCTTAGAACACTGTATCAATGGGCCCAGACAATATCACAGGATGCCTTCTAAATAGCATAAAACATAACCTATCAAGACCTCTGGAATTGGTATTTAACCCTAGCCTCCAAACAGGCTTCATGCCACATGAATGGAGAACAGCAGCAATAATCCCTCTGCACAAAGGTGGGACATCTAAAGACCCAGGAAAGATCAGATGCATATGTCTCACTAGTCTCATATGCAAAGTTATGGAAATGATCAGTAATGACATAGGAAACTTCCAGACACTGGACTAAACCCAGTTTGGTTTCATCAAGGGAGGTCGTGCCTACTCAACCTGGTGGACTTCTTTGAAAAAGTCACCAAAGCTGTGGATGAGAGCAAAATGTTTCACACTGACTACCTTGATTTGGCCAAGGCATTTGCCACAATACCCCACTTGAGTATTGTTGACAAACACAAGAGGTTAGATATAAACCCGTAAGTCATTCATGGATAGCCAGCTGTCTCACAGACAGGACCCAGGAAGTTAGAACTGGAGAGTTCACCTCTACAAAGAGACCAGTCACAAGTGGAGACCCTCAGGGATTGGTCCTGTGACAACTCCTTTTTGGCATTTACTTCTCTGAAATCAAGGCCGGTGTCAATGGCCTTTAGCTGACTAAATTTGCTGATGATTGCAAATTAGGAGCAATCACTAAATCCCCTGCTGATACAAATGTTCTCCAGGAAGGGCTGACACAGACAAATAACTGGTGTCAGAGCCATGGACTAAAACTAAATGCCAAGAAATGCATAATAGTATCTTTCAGGAAATCTCCACCCCTGGTAACTATCATATTGAAAACACATCCCTAAGAATTAACTTGGGGATGCACATAGACAGTAATCTAGCCTTTGACTATCACGTGTCTACAGTAGTGAGAAAATCATTCTATGTTGTACAACGTATGAACAAGGATATGGCATCTAGGTACAAGGAAGTCATTGTTTTATTGTATTCAGCATTAATCAGACCTGTCATTGAGTACAATGTCCCTGTTGGTATGTACCTAACCAGAAGCATCCAACAACTGGAATATCCACAGATTTTCCTCACTAAAAAAATACAGGGTATAAGTAACATGTCCTAAGCTGGCTACCTCAAGACCCTATCCCTGTATTCTGTCTCCTACAGACTGCTGAAAAGAGTTCTATATCTGGCATACAAGGTATTGTCAGACCCTGATGAACCTCCTGCATATCCACAAAACAAACAGCACCAGAATTACCCATTCTAAAGACTCAAACCTTGCCTGTGACATAAATAGGACCTGTTAAAGAGACAGGTGTGTATCTCAGAGACTACCCATTCTCTGGAATAGGCTCCCCATCCATATGAAGCAGAGTTCCTCCCTAACTCAGTTCAATTATAACTTGGACAATTGGATGGGAAACAGGAAATTCATCTCTGGTTTGACACCTGTGTCTCTAATGGCCATAGGCAGCTTGTAAGTTGTTCATCTTCCAGGCCCCTGCTTGTAAATGTTTCATCTCCCATGCCCCAGCTTACACTTAGCAAGGGTACCAGAGCTTGCCAGAGATATGAGATGTGCGGCTAGGCTTAAAAAGTCTCTTGTGGTGGTTACATTAGTAAACACCTATGAACCTATGATCCTATAATAGGGTACAGTCTAACTTGTCTTCTTTCAATGGCAGCGTCTTAAGCACACAGTGAGGGGCCTACAGATTGGTACAAAAAATCCAGGAAAATAGCAAATATACCATTTGAGAAAATAATTTCTGGTAGTCTTGTGATGATCATACTATTGTGCTGAGATCTGACTTCATGTTTTGTGTAACCTTTTTCATACTGTATATATCTCTCATATTATATGCTAACATCTGTGATTATACCTCATTAATTTTGTTAATGAGAGATGGAAGCTGATCTTGTATTCAATTATTTCATTTAAGATGTTATTTAAAGTGCTATTTATAGGTAAAAGCTCATCTTGGAGATTATTCAGTGTTATGTAATTTTCAATAAAATGTAGATCAGAGCTATCAAATCTTTCATGTTTGTCTGTTACTTTGGTTTTAGCCATGCACATGGGAGATGCAGATTATGACTGAGGGGTATAAAACTACAGTAGAGAAGTAGAGAATACATTCTGTGCTTTATAATTTGAAGATGATATACTCAAGACCATCTATTCCACAGATATGTGTTTCACATCTTGATGGATCCAGATTTTAAGGAAGAAAGAGTGGAGCCCTTTTCTTGCTTCAATCAGATCTTTCATGGATGTTTTTACTTTCGGTGCTATCTTGGACTTATTCATTAAGGCATATAGCCCATTCTCATCAAAGATATTAATTGAGTAAATTATGCAGGTGACCCAGTTCTCACTAGTTTTTCTCTGAAAGATGTTGTTGAAAGTATGATGAAAATATTTTCACTTAATGAATTAACTGAGAGATTAATTCACTTATTATCCAGAGCACAATAAAGAATGTACTTGCTAACCTGTTAACCAGTTGGTATTGACCAATACATATTAAATTACTATTTTTAATACAGTATCATATGCTATTGCAGTAAATGTATTCTAAAGCTTCTCTGTGTAACATGACCAGAAGTAAAAAATAGAAACACAAAAAACAAAAACAAAAATAGGTGAACCAGGAGATATTATTCAATGTTTTCCAGAGGTAGAAAGAAAGTATTATAAGCCATATTTCACTCATATGATTGATTAGCATGTATTTTTGTTCAACTATTCTATCTCCTTCTATCTTATTTAATCTGCTACATTGCTACAGTCCCTCTTTTGTTTTCACTTTCTTCTTAGTTTTGCAATATCACCAAGCATACGTTTGACATTACCAGAGTCATTTAAATTTCTGTTCCTACTCTTCTTCATACACTGCATTCTTCTACTTTTTTTCTTACCTCCTACCTCCTTACTTCCCATTCATTTAATTCCACAGAATGTGTGTGTCATTTCATAAAATGTGTTGGGTATGGTATACTTTCTTTCAAGATTCTTCTGTTTTGTTTTTAATACTTCACCTATTATAGGATCATAGGAGGTTACTAGGCTATCGACCCGGAGGTCATTTCAAGCCTAGCCATTTCCTCCCAATGTAATGCATAGATACTCTTGTCAATACACAGGATTGTATTTAGTAATGACTGCCTATGTTCAGAAGGGTTGTGGATGCTATCCCTGGTAAGAATTAATTGTGTCCCATCCACTCATCCAGGTTCCTTTTGAACAGTGTCATAGATGTGCTTTGCTTCACATGAACTGGCAGCCTCTTCCAAAGATGTGACAGTTGCTGGGAGATAAATCTGTCCCTCTGGTACATCCTATTCCAGCTGCAGGCCATATTTAGGGCCCTGGAATGGGTAACTCTAGTTCTGTTTGATTTATGGATGTGCAACAAATTCACTAGGTTTGGGTTGTAGCATAAATCTCCCCTAAGAAGTCTATATGATACTGAGTATAGTGATAGGGACTTTAGTCGGTCTGTGTAAGGCACGTGCTGGAGTTCCTTTATCTTCTTAGTTAGAAACCTCTGAGGTCTCTGCTGCAGGTGCTTTGTATGGCACAGGCTAAAAGGGGTGTTATACACAATTAAGGGCCTGCTTAGTGATGAGTACAGAGGGGCTATAACCTCTTTTGCTCTAGAGGCAATGCTTTTGCTAATCAAGTGTGCTATGTAGAAAGCCTTCTTTACTACAGTAGACACATGGTGGTCAAAGTTAAGGTTGTAGTCTACTTGTGATCCCAGATCTCTTACCACTTTGTATAGTATTGTCATTAATTTGATAATGTGAATGGACATTGCTTTTACAGAAGGGAATGATGATGCATTTCTTTGCATTTGGTTTGAGACTGTGACTAAGACACTAGTCCTCTGTGAACTAGTTAAAACAAATGTTTAATACATATTTATCATTCTAATACATGTTTTTTTTTCTGTCCTGTGCTGTTACTTGTTATGATTTTGCAAGCAACATTACATTTAAGACTAATAGCTTTTTTTTTCATTTTTTAAGTATAACAATGTCATGAAACTATATTTGTTTTCAATGTACTATATGCATACTAAGCTGCTATACGTATATACATCATTAGTAATTATACAATTAAAAATACAAGATATAATGTCTAACTTGTATATATTAATTTCTTCAGCTATTGCTTACTGACTATTGTCACATGCACCTATTGTATTCAATACCTTATTGTACAATGTACCTTCCATGGTATCCTGCTGCTGCTAGTTCTATTTACAACTCGTCACATGGCTCTTCCTCCAATGCTATCAAAGGTATGTGAGGGCATGCTATCATATCCCCATGTTGTAATGTTATGAAGCACAGTGTACAAAGGTATGTAAGGGAGTGCTATCATGTCCCCATGTTGTAATGTTATGTAGCACGGTGTACAAAGGTATGTAAAGGAGTGCTATCATATCCCCATGTTGTAATGTTATGTAGCATGGTGTACAAAGGTATGTAAGGGAGTGCTATCATGTCCCCATGTTGTAATGTTATGTAGCATGGTGTACAAAGGTATGTAAGGGAGTGCTATCATGTCCCCATGTTGTAATGTTATGTAGCATGGTGTACAAAGGTATGTAAGGGAGTGTTATCATGTCCCCATGTTGTAATGTTATGTAGCACGGTGTACAAATGTATGGAAGGGAGCGCTATCATGTCCCCATGTTATAATGTTATGTAGCATGGTGTACAAAGGTATGTAAATGAGTGCTATCATGTCCCAATGTTGTAATGTTATGCAGCATGGTGTACACCACCAATATCTTGCTGCAGGTCTCCAGAACATACTCCAGTGCACCTCCAGATGTATGCAAACAGTGGAATAACACCTTCAGAAATCCAAACATACATTTGATGATATTACATGCCATAAAACTATGTGATGTTATAAGCAATCTGTGCCATGGTAGCAGGACTGCAGAAGGGGTATGTCAGCAAAGGTGTATTCAGCATCACCTGCATCACAAACTGAACAACATTTTGAGTGCTCTGCTACTTGCTGTCATGGGATCAGGATCTTGGGAGTCCATAGGTGGCAGTATGTGCACTTTCTAACTAGATGACCCTGGAGAAAGTCAACCCACCAAAAATGCTAATGGAGTTTGTATGTGAGCCAGATGTGGGATCCTGAAACATCTTGAATGGTGTACAGATGCACTGTATATAATACCCCATGTGCTGCACACCACCTGGAAGATGATGGAGTGGAAGCCCTTCTGATTGATGCACTAAATGCAATGGTGAGAAGGTGGAATCTTGATGACAATGTGAGTACAATAAATGACAATAAGGACCTTAGAGAACTGGGATATGCTGTAAAATGGCTGTATAGTAGAGGTCCTCTGCAGACCTGTCTGTGGAAATTAAATATGGCTTTCCACATGGTGCAATATTACGTCAAGCAGCTGGCATAGGATTCACAAGGCCAACACCTGTGAAGCTCCTAATGTACCATCTTTTGGATTCTGAAAGCCCCCCCATAGCAAAGATGGTTAATGCTGCACAAACATTCTTGTCCATGGGATTAGGCATTCCATGCATCTCTTTTGATTCCATGTGAGGAAATCAAATGTCTATTAACTCCAGTATGGTGTCTCTGTCCACATGGCAGCAGTTTACAATGCTCATGTCATAGGGTTGATGGTACGTTAGCCTCCTGGAGACTGTACTGTTTTATGGGGAAGGTGATGTTGAACATCATGGATACTGGCTCTGAAAGCAGCCAGTAACACATTCTGATCAGATTCAATAGATACTAATCCTTGCATCTTAGCATGCATGATACACATGTACATCAAAAAATGATGGTGTTCAGAATATTTGATCAGTGCGGCTCATCACCCTAGTTTTTTAAAGTTTTGAATCATGTCTCCATATTAAATTTCATAATGTTCATATGTGACAGCTTTAATGAGCATGTTGGCACTTGTTTTCATGTCTGTATGTGGTCACTTCTATGTGATACATATCATGCTATTTTCCACTAGTACATTCATGTTACATGTACCTCTGAATTGCCACTAACCACAGTACTTCAATAATGGACTGCTCTATTTGTTTCTGAATACCCTCTTAAATTAGGCTACTGATTTGAATACCTCATTATATTTTATTAAAATAAGCTGTAAATGGTATTTCTGTTTTCTCAGCAGTCATTCTATGCCTGTTACTTGTTGACTGCCTAGATGAACAGTTGCAGAGAGAAACAGTGCACTGTCTACTATATAAGACATGTTCATGGAAGATCATCACATGAGCATCGTCATAACAGCAAAGCTTTGTGTGACAATGCCCTTATATGCCTTGGAAACTGCAAACCATTGTCAAATGTGGAATACATATCTCTGCAAAAGACGTGTTCTATCATTTAAAATGAACTTTATTACTTATAAAACTCCATACACATCAAATGAGTTTGTCAAGAGACTTTGTCCTCAGAACCTCTAATGTAGGGCATTGCATGCCATACCTCTTCCAACTACATATGCCAACTCTGATAGTGCACTTCCTTAGTACAATGAAAATACTTCATTTTATCAGATAACCAAGTGCTCCTTCTGCCCGCAAGATAGTGCACCTTCTTACTCGGTGTCTATTGTTAATAGCGGTGTGGGTGGCAAATCTCTCTACCTCATGCAGAGTAAGTAGTAAAGCAAACTTGAAGAAATAGTGATCATGCTATACTACTTTAGTGTTGTATGTAAAGTATTTCATGAAACAACTTAGTTAATTGTATGTATTCACAGAGTTCTTCTTCATTTTTATATGACCTAAGACTTTTTATTTTCATGATATGTTTAGTTGATAACTACCTGACTGGCAAAACCTTGTGGCAAAATTTGGTTTTATTGACAAAATAACTAGTACAGAAAAAAAGTTTAAATAAAAATCTGCAATAGATATGTACTTTAAACTTATTTGAAAAACTGCAAAAAGAAGGATGATGATTTTCATAAAAGATCTACAACATTATGTTTTGGAGCTTTTATAGGACCAAAGATTAATATAATCACAAGGTGATGCACTGTCTGTGTTTCTGCACAATGTAACTAATTAGCTAGGTAACTAGCTAAGTAACTACGACATTTGAATGTTTTGTATTAGATTGACATTACAGGTTATTGCATGATTGTGTTCTAGATAAAGAGAGGTTGAATAGTTCTTAATAAATGCATAAAAATCAAAGTTTAGCAGCTGATAAGTTGGTAGACAGGTAAACATTACTGAAATCTGTAACATTTACATGATCAGTCCTGCAGCATATACCTATAAAACATGGAAACTAGCTCAAAGCCAAGGTTAATGCTTTAAATTCAAACTGACAGCTGGATCAAGAGAGTGAAATTTGAAACAAGTCTTACTGTGGTATCAGTTGGTCATACTATTGAAAAGAGTCTTACTGTGGTATCAGTTGGTCATACTATTGAAAAGAGTCTTACTGTGGTATCAGTTGGTCATACTATTGAAACGAGTCTTACTGTGGTATCAGTTGGTCATACTATTGAAACGAGTCTTACTGTGGTATCAGTTGGTCATACTATTGAAACGAGTGTTACTGTGGTATCAGTTGGTCATACTATTGAAACGAGTCTTACTGTGGTATCAGTTGGTCATACTATTGAAAAGAGTCTTACTGTGGTATCAGTTGGTCATACTATTGAAACGAGTGTTACTGTTGTATCAGTTGCTCATACTATTGAAACGAGTCTTACTGTGGTATCAGTTGGTCATACTATTGAAATGAGTCTTACTGTGGTATCAGTTGGTCATACTATTGAAACGAGTCTTGCTGTGGTATCAGTTGGTCATACTATTGAAAAGAGTCTTACTGTGGTATCAGTTGGTCATACTATTGAAACGAGTCTTACTGTGGTATCAGTTGGCCATACTATTGAAAAGAAAGAAATGCATGTTTTTCTGCAGGCAGCCCCTCAGTTTAGGATGAGAATGTGTCTTTCCACACCACACACTCCAGCGACCTCAACCTCATTACCATAATCAACAGAACATGCTGGAGGGACAGGTTCCTAATCCAGAGACTGTCCATGCTCTGGAATAGACTTCCCATACATGTCAAGCAGAGCACCTCACTGGCCCTCTTCAAGAAAAATTTTGATGAGTGGATGGGAAATAGAAAATTCACCCAGGCTTCACTCCAGTGGGCTCTACTCAACAGAGGCACTGGGAACTAAGATCGGGTGGCATGATGCCAGGGTAATCCTATGGGCTAGGCTTGTAAAGGCTCCAGGGCCATTAGCATAGTACACACCTTTGAACCTATGAGCCTATATAAGTGAATAGATGGATAATGTCGCAGGAATCAAAACATAATAATGATAAGACAGTGTGATCTACTTGACAGTTGTATCACTGCTCACCTGATATGGACATCTAATCAATGTCCTACATAAGTGGGGTTTCATATACTGCATGACCTTCCACTTATGTTGATCCAAAAAATAAACATCGCCAGTTGTTTACAATATCTTGTTTCTATTAGCTGGACTCTACATTAATATACTAAGTACAAGTATATTGCTAATGCATTGCTTCTGGCAGATATGTTTCAGTTTCCTTCAGATATGATACAGCACATCAGACTTAAGACTCTTAGCTGAACATGTCTTATTTACCATGTAGATGCCATATTTGGGAGCCCTGGATTGTCAGCATCTTATATGTATGCTACATGTTGCACTGTTTTGGTAATATGATACAGCTCTGTGCTCTTATGGTTCTTTATGTTAGCGATTTTTAATACTTAATTTTAATAGTCTGGCTAAAGCATTAAGAATGAATGATTGCTTTGAATGTCAGACAGGAGTCCCAGTGGTTTATATACTTCTGCAGGTTAACTGTCTCTGTATACATTCATCAAGCATTTATATTTCAGCCATTAAAATTCTGGCATATATGGTATCAATCACAAAACAACTTAGCCTGCCTCACTTTGTTTTTTCAAGAGATGCTAAAAGCTATGTTTCGTTAACTGAGCCAATATAAACAGTGTTCTCTGACTGGTCCTGATAATATTGAATTAATTAACAACCTATTTCTAAACTCTAGCTACCAGACTCATCCAAGTAAAGTATGTTTACATAAGCATTGACCTAATGCTGGTTTTATAATAATGTAGTTCAATCTGGCACCATGCCTTTTTCTCTTGTTGACCTATTTGGTATATATCTGAAGAACTGAATGCCTCTATCCACTTGCTGTGAAAATGCTATTGAATGTCTTTCATTTGTGTAATCGAAACTTGTGTAGCTTACAATTCAATCCTATTTTATAACTTTCAAATCTTGTGTCCTACCAATTTCTTTTCTATCCGAACATTTTTTTTTACTTTCCTAAGTTTATGCTTTGCATCATGTCATTTTAAAAAGTAGAGACATTCGCTGTTCTGCTGAAATTCATGTATTCCTCTACTCTCAGACTGTGTTATATATTTATGCATAATTATACAATAAGGGTTTATTGCTATTCAAAAAGTAGCATGCTGATTGGACACATAAATTGAGCATATACCAATAGAAAAAAGTCAGTCCGCTGAAGTAGCACTGAGAGTCCAGACTTCCTATTGGTATACACACTGAGCAGCGTGGATAAGAGGTGTTGACTACAACTGTTAGCTGAGATATATAAGTATCCTGTTTTTTTATTATTTATACAGATTATTGTTTCTAGCAATTTATATATCGCACTTTTATTGTGTGCTGCTTAGTTTTTGAGTGTATTTTATTGCTATTAACTAATCTGCACGGGTAACTGATTTGTTTGCAGTTAAAAGCATTCCGTATCTTTACAAATCTTTATCTGTTGTGGCTTTCTCTAGTGCTTACTGTCTGTAGGCTATTTTTTTTGTCTCCACCCTCCCTCCCAGTTGGTGTCTTGCTGTTATACTTGGTGGCTTTGCAGTGGCCCACCCCTACTGTAAATCTGATCTGGGACACTCCTCCCAGTCTAGTATCATTAGCTCATTCTACCTAATACAGAGAGAACATTTGATAAGGCCTTCTGTTTCTCCTTTTTCCCTTTCAAAAAAAAAACATTTTTTTTGCCTGAATCTCCTTGGTTCTGACTGTGCTTCTCAAACATTTTGGAAATATAGAGTATATTTCAGAGCATTTATTATAACTGTAATTGCCTTAATATTGCTACAACTCAAGTGCTCTACATTGCATTGCATTAAGTGTTTGTATGTTTTAGCTGCTTTTCTGTATATATAGACTTCTCTATATATGTAGACTAGCTACTTATTCTGCTGTGTTACTTCCTCTTAAATCGTTTTTCAGTTGTGCACTTGCCTTACTTCATTTAAAAAAGTTTTAAATTGCTAATTTTGTAGAGCTTTAATTGCATTTACTGGCTAGGACTACACACTCAAGTGTGTTAGCCTTTTCTGTGTTTATTTACTGTATTATTGCATTGTTTAGCCTGTTTCAACAAAAAAAAAAAAATAATACTATCTTGTTTGCTCATTTCCCACCTTTTCTATTGCTTGTCTCAGGAGTTTATATTCTGTGCTCAGAGCTATCCAGACCTTGCATTGGTAGAGGGAAGTCCTACTGCTTACCAGTGGGAGTGGTGAGCATTGTACTGCCTATCTAACGCTAGAGGAGTGGTTTCCAGCTCTGAAATTGTAATTTTATTAGCCTTTTGGGCTGGTTTCCATCCCTTTCAACTTTCTGGCTTATAAATGTGTGTTTGCACATTTTTCACATCGTATAGCACGGCGAGGCTACAGTTAAACTATTCCAGGTGCCAGAAAGTCTGCTATTCAAATTTTCCCTTAAAACTAGCTGGTTTCTCAGTAGTAGCACTAAAATTTGAATCCCTGTGACTAGCACTTGCTCTAGAACCTGCTGGAAAGCACTAGGAAGCCTGAAACAGATACAAGCACTCGGCTCTGCTTGTCAATAAGGAGAAATTAATCATAGGCACTAAACAGCCTATAATTGCAAAGTACCTTGCAAAGGTAAGGGAAAACAGCTCTTAAACTTTACATAAAAGCACCTAAATAGGCATGTCCAAGGGTCAGCTTCCAGTGATTTCTCCTGTCCACCTGGTGAATCTGGGAATACTGGGGCAATGCAGCAACTGCCACATGTACACAGACAATCCTCTCCTCCTACCACCCAACACTACAACCTGCGAGAGATGCACGTACATAGCCAAACTGGAAGCAAAGCTCTCTCCGGCCAAGATTGTGCTAGACAGTCAAGAGGAGAAGGTTAACACCTGCATCACACCTCAAGCAACTCATAGCCCTTCAAAACCCAAACCATCAACACCCACACATAGCAACACTAAACCCACCTATGCAGAGGCCCTTAACATTAACCTGCCCAAGCAACAAGGACCTCCAAAGCCGAAATGCAAACAAACAGTCGCAACCAAAGTGACACATAGCTCACAACACCAGTGTGCCACCCAACAACAGCCCCTAAGGCAAGACAATGTACCCAACACTTTAGTCATAGGTGACTCTATAGTCAGTCACACTGAT
Source organism: Protopterus annectens (assembly GCF_019279795.1). Taxonomy (NCBI): domain Eukaryota; kingdom Metazoa; phylum Chordata; order Ceratodontiformes; family Protopteridae; genus Protopterus; species Protopterus annectens. The sequence continues at coordinate 1,968,997,536 of NC_056725.1, read as the reverse complement.
GTCCCACTCACCAGACTGAACAAGGAGAAAATTACAGTCAGCTGCCTGTCAGGTGCCAGGATCCGCCACATAATGCATGCACTCAAGTCACTCCACAGCAAGTACAAATACGACTCTGTCATTGTCCATGCTAGAGTGAATGACTTGAGATGTACCTCCCTGGACTACATGAAAAGAGATATGGAAGAGCTCTTGGATCATGTGACCCAGGCAGGTATGACCCTAGCCCTGAGTAGCATCCTGCCTTTGCCCAGAATGATACCACAGTATAAGAACCAAAATGATTTACTTCAACAATTGGTGAAGCTTTTGGTGTCATTCAAAGGGGATCCAGTATTTGTCTCCCTGGGAAGACATGATCGACAAACCACAATGCTTTGCCAGAGATGGTCTGCACCTGTCACCCCTGGGATTCAGGTTACTGGCTAAAGCTCTTGCCACCCCTATAGTGCCTTTTTTAGGGAAGGCTCAAAGGATAAAACCACCACTGTAACAGATAGAAGCAGGCAAAATCTGAAGGTAATGCTACTCAACACTAGAAGTCTAAACCTCAAAATGCACTCTCTCGAGGCACTTCTAAAAATGGAGAATATCGATATGTGTGCAGTAACTGAGACCTGGTTCAAGGCTCCAGAGAGCACCCCTGCAATACCAGGCTACAATTCTTACCACACTTTTCGGCCACAAAACCAGAACCTAAACACTAAAGGTGGAGGAGTGTCCATATTCACCAAAGATATTCACACCTCCAGGCTAGTTTCCCAACACAATGCATCTGAAATTCTCCAGGTGCAACTAACAATAGGTAAGACTGCAATCCAAATTGTAGCTTGCTACAGATCCCCAACCATGCCCCAAGATTCTCACTACACCTTTCTAAACATACTGGAAAATATTAAGGTACAACCAAACACCCTAATACTGGGTGATTTCAACTACCCTGCCATTAATTGGGAAAACTACTCAGATACCAACTCCTTTTCCCAACGGTTCTTGGAATTCATAAATTCCAACGCCCTGGATCAACTAATCCATTGTCCCACCAGGAGCTCCAATATCCTAGACCTGGTCATTACCAACATGGGAGATAGATGCTCCACACCAGTGGTCACCCCTCATTGGTCAGGTCTGACCATAAGCAAATCACCCTTGACATCCACATCCCACCCCCACCCCCCAGTAAGGAAACCTCCTTAAAAAACTTCTCCAAATCCAACTTCAAGCTACTGAAGTCAGAAGTGACAAACTTCATAACACCCATGCAGACGGGATCTGGAAGTTCGACTGCAGAATCCTACACTAAGGCACTGTACGAGCACATCCACTCGTGTATGAATCGTGCCATCCCGAATAGAACCAAGATGCTCTTCTCCAAAAAAAGGAAACCAATCTGATGGTCCCCTCCTATAACAAACTATACAACAGAAGGAAGAAACTGTTGCAAAAAAGAGGAAAATCCCAGGATGCAAAAAACTCCCTCACCTGCCTCAGTAAGAAGCTGAGATCCCTCATAAAATCCTCAAAAGCTAGTTATGAAAATAAAATTGCCAAAGATTCCAAAGACAACCACAAGGCATTCTATAGTTATGTCAAGAATCTAAATGGCAATGCTCAGATCTGCTCTGAGTTACAACAGAATGGCATTAAATATACTGATCCCAAGGATATTGCCAATATCCTGGCAGATCGATTTAGTGCCCACTGAGTGGTGCACAGCTACAGATATCCTGCTCCACAAGGGAGGATCCACCTTGGATCCCGGGAACTACCGTCCCAACAGTCTGACAAGCCTGATTTGCAAGGGCATGGAACGCATTATCATGGAACTTATAAACAAAGACATTGGCAACCTTCAAACACTGGACCCCACCCAGTTTGGGTTTGTGAAGGGCTGATCTTGTCTCCTAAATCTGATTGACTTCTTTGAATCAGTCTCCAGAGCTGTGGACGAGGGTAATACACAGCCTATCTGGACCTCGCCAAGGCCTTTGACACCATCCCCCACTCTGGAATCATAGATAAACTTACTAAGCTGGGCATAAATCCCTATGTCACTTGATGGGTTGCTAACTGGCTTACTGACAGAACCCAGACAGTAAAAGTAGCCGACTCCAAATCCAGCTCCAGACAAGTGACAAGTGGAGTACCTCAGGGTTCAGTCCTGGGACCACTCTTGTTTGGCATCTACTTCTCTGAAGTACAGGCCAACACTAAGGGACTCTGGCTAACAAAGTTTGCAGATGACTGCAAACTGGGAGCCATTATTGAATCCCCAAGTGATGTGGATATTCTACAAAAGGGCCTTACAGAAACAGATGCCTGGTGCCAGAGCCATGGGTTCAAGCTTAATGCCAAGAAATGCATAGTTATTCCCTTTGGAAAAAAACATGTACCCATGATTTACCACATAGGTGGCAGGACACTAAACATCAAAAGTGTGATGAGAGACTTAGGGACACAGGTGGACAGTGGTCTCACTTTCGATAACCACATTGCCACAACAGTCAGGAAATCCTTCTATGTGGTACACCTCATCACTAAGGGCTTTTCATCCAGAAAAAAGGAGGTCATTGTCCCACTGTACTCTTCCCTCATTAGACCTATTATAGAGTATAATGCCCCATTTGATATGTATCTCACAAGACATCTGCAACAGCTGGAAAGGCCACAGAAATACCTCACCAAAAGAATCACAGGCCTAAAGCAGATGCCATATACTGACCATCTAAAAAAACTCCAGCTATACTCAGTGGCATATCGTCTACTCAGAGGCAATCTCTGCTTAACATACAAGGCCATGTCAAACCCTGAGCTGTTGGACATGCTCCACTTAAAGAAATCCCAATCCCACAGAGTCACACACTCCAGGGATCTAAACCTTGTCATCACAATGAACAAAACATGCTGAAGGGATAGGTTCCTGACCCAGAGACTCCCCATACTCTGGAATAGACTGCCCATACATATCAATCAGAGCGCCTCATTGGCCCTCTTCAAAAGGAACCTTGATGATTGGATGGGAGATAGGAAATTCACCCCGAGGATCATGTAAGTCACCCTGCTAGACAGGGGCCTGGAGAAGTAAATATTGTGGGAAGAAATATCCAGGGAATTGTTATGGCTAGGCTTGCATAGGCCCTAGGGCTGATAGCCTAGTACCAACCTATGAACCTATGAACCTATTATATGTTGGCACTGTCCATCATAAAATCTCTTTTGTTTTTCTTTTCCTGCACAGCACTAATATACTGTGCAAGTGTGAGAACGTGTCCCCAAAACACATACAGTATATCAGTATAGGGAAAAGAACTCAGAAGAAGACTGAAGTGCCTTTATATAAGTACATTATTTACAAAAGGTAAGCAATTTCTTTCTTAAATAATGTAAAAGTATAATAGCAATAATCCAGTCCTATTTGTGGGTATATCAGGATTTACCCAAAGACAGTTATGGATTATTGCTTAAATATTCTCTGAGGGAACCTAGCACCGGAAAAAATTCTATGCAGTATGAACCTTCTATTTTCTACAGAACATCCTAAGGTGCCCAGGCAACCTCATATGACAACTCCAAACATGCAAAGACAGTGGCTGTACTTTGACATCCACTTGTATTGCTTACCTCTTCACTGAGTATGAACCCAATTACCCTGCAAAATAATCACTTCTATCTCTTGTAACTGCAATCTCATCCTATCAGTCAGTACCCAAAGCTCATAAAAGCAGATATGGATTGGGAGTATTCTGACTGGAAAATGTAGAGTTTTTCCTGTGACTCATTTCTGTATAACCATCAAAGTCCAGTACAGTGCCTGTACCACTGTTTACACTGCAGCCATCATCTGGTCAATATACTGATCTTGTCTCCCTTCAACTGGAGACAAGATCCCAAGATATTTAAATCTATGCATAATCAGCATTTCTGAAACACGATTAAAAAATATTTGCATACCTTCTTTACCCTACTCAAAACATGGACAAAATTGCCTTCAGATATGCCTGACCACAAAAAAAATTAGTTGCTGCTGATCACTTTCACAGCTCCATACTCCATACATGCATACATACATATATGCATACATACATGCATAAATACATATAAATATTTCAAGCATGGGCATTAATGCCCTTCTATTCTGCCAAAATAACAAAACAGTTGTTCACATAATAAGTGCCCAAGCTGTTCTTAAAAACATTATCCAAACTAATGCTTGCTTTAATGTTATTTGGTAGTCTGTTCCATTCATCAGCTGCTCTCTCAGAGAACCAATTAGTACACTTCTCATTCCTATATAATCTTTTACATGGGTTGTCTGATAATTTTGTAGTACTTTTTGATAACCCCAAACATTCCCAGAGGTAGTTGTATCTAAATGCCCTATATACCTAAATAAAATTCCCTCTTAGATATCTTTAAGAGACACTGCACAAGTTCAGATATTTTAGTCTTTCATAATAACTTAAATACTCATATACATGGATGCCATTTGCATATTTCTACTTTACTCTTTCCAGTTTATTCATGCTTATTTTCTTATAAGGTTTCCAAATTGTTATTCTGTACTCAAGTTTAGGCCTAATGTAACTAATAAACAATGACTTCATCATTTCTGATTTCCTAGACTTTGTAAATCTTTTTTGTACAACCTATAGTTCTATAACTAATATTAACCAGTTGGTCGATATGACTGGAAAAACTCAAAGCTGGATCTGCCCCTATACCTATGTCCTTAAATGATCTTACAGTTTCAATCACTGTGTGCTGTATTAAATATCCGCCTTTCAATGTATGTGTCCCAAATCTCATATGCTTAATGTTTGATATATTTGTCAGTATATTATTCTCCTATGCCCAAAGGATCAATTTAGTCAAGTTATTTTGCAGACATGCCTTATATGTAACACTTGCAGTAAATTTACACAATTTCAGGTCATCTGCAGACAGACTGTAAAAAACCTCTGATGAAAAGAATAAGCTTGAAAGAGAGAATCTAAATTAGTAAGAGCCCAGGAGAGAGCCCTGTGGGACACCCTGACTGTAACCAAGAATTTCACCTGACCAGTTGTTGTATGATACCTGCCATGTCCTATTTGTAAGCCATGCAGCTATCCATCCTATCAAGAGTGCATCACTACCTAGTTATTCTGATTTATTGATCAGTGTTTTGTGTATGACACTATCAAATGCCGAAGCTAAATCTATATAAATTACATCACAGAACAATCTTCCATTCATAGCTGTTATTATATTGTTATAGAACATCATGTTACAGGTAGTAATATACTTGTTTTCAACATATGCATGCTGACATATGGTTTCAAGTCCCAACCTTTCCACTTCTGACAAAAACTTATCCAATACTACCGTCTCCATTATTTTTCCACAATATGAAAGTGGATTCAATGGTCTCTGTGACTCTGTGTTTGTCCTACTCCTCTTTCCCTTAAAGAGAGGTTTAATAAGTGTATGTCTGCAATCTTGAGAAATCCCCCTATATATATATATATATATATATATATATATATATATATATATATATATATATATATATATATATATATATATATATATATATACATATATATATATATATATATATATATATATATATATATATATGGGTCCCCTTCAGTAGATCAAACATATAACAAGTTCGAATCTCATATGACCGAGACCATATGTTCGAACTTGCAAATGTTCTATCAGACTGAATGGAGATCTCCGTATAGTGTGGAACGGGAAGATTTCCCTTTTCCACAATGTAGTACGATCTCAGAGTTGGTATATTTAAGTAAAGGGGGTGTGGGGGGTTTAATTTTGTTTTTTGGTTTTTTTACTTCAGTGTTCGAACTATTACAAGTTCGAACATATGGTCTCGGCCATATATGGTTCAAACTTGTAATATGTTCAATCTACTGAAGTAGATACATACATATATATATATATATATATATATATATATATACACACACACACACACACACACACACACACATATATATATATATATATATATATATATATATATATATATATATGCACATTCAGCCATCTTCAATTCCTTTTCCCATTTTGCATATATATATATATATATATATATATATATATATATATATATATATGAATATACTATATATATATATATATATATATATATGTATGAGACTTAGTAACTAATAGATATAATGGTACTATAAGTTCTTGCTAAAGTGTTCTCAAGTCCTTATTACTAATTCCATCTAAACATAGTCAAGCATTAGTCTGGATTCTATAAAGCATGGAACCTAAGCTAGTAATCTATAAATAAATACATTTAAAATTATATTAAAATTAACCTGCTTGTACATCCCACTATTTTCTTCCTGGATGCTGAAATTCTGACCGCTGTATTTATCCAGACTAGTGTGCCTGCTGTATCTAATGTGAAATGATGCACAAAACCACATTGTATTTTTAAATCACACTAGAAAAGCTCAGCACTTTACATGGATGCAGTCTACTTAAACATGTGGCAGCTTCAGGGAAGCCACTTAATCATTTTTTTTTTAAGATTCTCACTCATCAATTCAATAAATTTGTCAAGACCCATTTTTTTTCAAAGGCTGTGATGGTTAAGGAAGAAGAATTCTTTCCCCTTCTCAAAACTATGATTGTAGAATTAATGAATAGAAGTAGTGGGGGTGGTACTCTCGGATGAAGACTTGCTCCCTTGCAGAAGTACGTTTTTCTGATTTTCCTATGCATTGACCATTTGTAATAAGTCAATATGTGATATCTTGACTTCTTGGCTAGTCTATGAACTAATCCAGATAGTAAGTTAAACTTGATGAACTGGTGTTGAAAAAATTGCTGCTTCAGTTATGTCACATGTAAATACAGATAACTGGTGTCAAATCATAGCTGGTTCAGATAGCTGGCATCTAAGCGATCATATCAAAAAGTACATATTGGACTCGGTTCTAACTAATCAAGTGTTTAAAACTACCCATAACTTAGTATTTATCTAGCTTTATTCACTGACCTCTGTCCTTCATCATATGTAACTCTTTCTTTCTTTCTTACTTTCAGTTAAGACAGTAATATCCAAAGGTAGATTATTTTCTTTTAAACTCTTTGTTCATGATCCTGAAACTGCTTTATTGATCAAACTATAATAACATACTGAGCAATCTGCAGACCAAATAAATGCAGAATGTGATCTACACTCCGAAGACACCTCTTGATGATTTCCTCACCCTTATTTATGCTAAAGAGTTTGATGCGTTCCTTTCCTACAGACTAGGAGGAAATGCAGTATACTATGACAGTACGAAGGAAGATGGAATGGCACTTACACTTATTTGCATCACACTGCTGACTTGCACAGTACTTAAACTTGTAACGCATGAGTAAGGAAGTAATAATAAAATAGAAATATGCTGTTATAAGTAACACTGATGATTTCTGACAGCACAGCAAATCAGTGCCTAAGTATGAGTGAGCAAACATCACATTAATGGTCCAGCCTTATCCGTTTAGTGACCTAGCTATACCTGGTGAAGTAGTAATTTGTTTTTATACTGCTAACCAGAAAGTCAAACACATCCCTGCTACCTCTGTCTTACTACATCACCTCCATTTTGGACTTAGCACTTCTGTCTTTCACTGTCGCACTTCCATATGTAAGTTATCCTCACAAATTACCTTTTTATGTGACAGCAGGAAAGATCATCTCTATCCTTGATTTTTCTAAGTTCACATTCTCCACATTTCAGTATATTACCATACATTAATAAAGTTTAGTCTTTTCATCAGTATTTTTGTATGAAGACAATTTGTTCTGTAACTTCTAAAACATGGTTATAGCTTCAGCATAATAAAGTCATTACTCTTTTTGTTTTATCTCCAATTCATAAAATATTAGAAACTGTTGTGACCTCTAAGTTTCTTAACAATACAAAACTCTATTGACTCCTGGATGATAAACATCATGGCTTCAGACCTAGATATCATCTATTTTGTGTGCTGATCACATTTGAAGGTGTAATATGATATAGTTTTTCATCAACGCATGTTTACAAGGGTTACCTTTGTGGTTATAATAGAGTTTTAATTGAGCCTGTCATCCTCTACTATTAGAAAAAAAAAATAGGCAAATATGATTTTGCACCAGCTATCTGAAGTAATTCTCTAAGTGTCTTTCTAAGTGATACATCAGAGAAGTTGCATCTAATGAATGTTCAGCTCTCCTCCCTGTAACTAAATCAGTTGCACAAAGCTCAGTCTGGGGTCTGTTTTCTATTAATACGCTAATGGTTGACTGTTCTATTTGAAAAGCCAGTCTTTATAAAAATTATATGGTTATTATCTAAAATGCCAATTCTCTTCATTCACTCACTCATTGTGTGATACATTGCTTTATTATGTTTAGGGTTGTAAGGGGATTAGAACTTATCTGTGAATCAATCAGTGGATATACGGAAAAGAACAAATATTGAACTAAATGCTGGTGCATCACAGGATGCACATATATTCTAAATGCTATGATTTATTGTTACAGCACCCTATGTCACACTGAACATACTCCTGTGGCAAATATACAGGCCTGTCAGTTGAACTAGCATCATATTATTGGGATTCTGTAGAAATTGGATACCCTGATGAAAACCCACATGGACAAAGGAAGGACCAGCAAGCTGCACACTTGGAAACACTCCAGCTAAGAAATGAACAGAAGATAGTATCTCTGTGAGGCAGCAATGGCATCTACTTTGATGTGGATTGTGCAAATCATCTGCAACAATATGCAAATATATTAGTCTTGTGACATATCAATTTGTTATCAATAAATTCCATATGAACTATATGAAAGCTTAAGATGAAGTCCTCTGAAAAGCTTTGAACATTAGAAACTCTATACTAGCTGGCAAAGTCCATGCACATTATAGAGACAAACCTGCTAATTCAAACATCTTGTGCTCCAGCTATATAATACAGTTTCTCCCATCATTTGGATATCTTGTATGCTAAACCATTTCTTCACATAGTGTTCTTTAAGCTACAGAATCTGGAGTAAGTTTATTACTTACGCTATATGCATTCTTCAGATTGCTTCATTACCTGCTTGTAACTGTGACATTTTGCCAGTACTAATGAACATGCAGAGCTACTTTAGGCATCCCTTAGTTAGAATACCTATTAGCACTATACATTTGTCTCACACAATGCTGTCTGCCTGTTTCTCTTCGCTGTGCTTTATTTGTTAATTTATGTATATATTGCTGATCCACAGTTTCAATTCCAGACTAACACACTGGTTTCATTTCATTCATTTAATACAGTACTATGTCTCACCTGAGACTTCCAGCTTAACCTTTCATACAGCCAGAGCATAGGAGACACTGTAGACAATCTTTGTTTTAGTTATAGGGTCAGCCATATGAAACTTCTGACACAAGTTTAATGAGAATATTCTCAGAGCTAAGGCACAATGTACCTGTAAACCTGTTTCTTGCTTCAGTTTAACAGTTTCGACTATGACTTGTGCCAAATGCAGAAGTATACTAGTAGTCTTACATGTATCGTGTATCATGAGGATCCATGCCAACATTTATATAGATAGAAAGACGAATGCCTCATCAGATATCCAATCCTCAAAACAGCAAATGAAGAGACAGCAATCATTTTAGGTTGACCCTAAAATGACTAAAAATAAAATAACAACACTAGCTGAGGGGGGGGGTGCACACCTTCTGTTAATTATGTACACCAGCTTTGAGATCATACAACACCAGGTTAACAATAAATTCCTGGACCGGATGCAATGTAGTCTTACAAGCACTAAAAAATGTTTGCTTATATAAACATTAATTATTTTCACCTGCAACTCTCTCTCTCTCTCTCTCTATATATATATATATATATATATATGTATATATATATATATATATATATATATATATATATATATATATATATATATATAAAGTGTGTGTTTGTGTGTGTGTATATATATGAGGAGGTTTTCTCAGTACATGCATTTGTAACATTTGAGTACTTGTGAGTCAATGTGGTCTACAGCTGTCTATGTGATTGTTGCCATCAACTGAGCTACTGAAGATTCTTAAGACTATTTTTCTAATTCAGGGCTCAGAATGCTCCACCTGATGCAATGACATACCTAGCAAAACTCAATCAGTCAGTCAATCAATCAATCAGCCAATAAATAAACACAAAAAGACAAACAAATATACAACTAAATATATACATACTGCAGATACATGCATGCATTTATATATACATAAATAATGTAACATTTTTAGGGTGTATATATTGAAACAACAATCTGTCTTCTTTAACATACTTTACTGTATTGCTTTTACGTTATTAAAATATTAAATATTTCAAGTTACTGTAAATTATTTAAGTATGAATTTAATTAAAATGTTATTTCATATATTTTTTTCAGCTGTCGACTTCCATGCTCACTTCTTTTACCCAGAGAATAACAATATCAGGAACAAATTTAAACTGTGATGTTATTAAAACTGACATAAAGTATAGCTGTGTGCTGTAAGGTTGTTTGCTCAGAAATTAATTATAAATGTGTGTCCCAGCTCCATATTTTTTTCCTTTGAATAACCTTGCTAAACTATGATTACTGTTGCATTAAAATTAAATATGCATGTAATTAAAAATACTTCTTCAAAAAGTTTTCATTCTCTGTTATAAATTCATTCTAATAATTAGTAAATATATTAATGGTAACATGATATATAGAAGAACAATTTAGTGTGTTTTTTGCTTAAAACACAATAAGTTGAATTTCCAAATATTTCTGCTTTGCGAAAAAATGTACTAATAATATATGAAATTATTCATAGGTTCATAGGTTCATAGGTTTATACTAGGCTATCTGCCTTAAGGCATTTATAAGCCTAGCCCAAAGTTTTGTGGCTTACGCCACCCCTTATGTTAAAAAATACTGTGCCCATTAGTTTGTTGTGCCTCTGTCCAGCAGTGACACAGAGATGATTCCCGGGGTAAACCTATGATCTCCCATCCACCGGTCAAGATTTCTCTTGAACAGAGCCAGCGAGGTGCTCTGCCTCACATGGACCGGGATTTTATTCCACAGCATAGGGAGTCTCTGGGTGACAAATCTATCCCTCCAGCATGTCCTATTTATATCCGTGCTAAGGTTTAAGTCGCTTGCTCTAGTGGATCTGGTAGATTTGGATTTTTGAGGTGGAGCATGTCCATTAATTCCGGGTTGGACATGGCCTTGTATGTCAGGCACAGGTCACCTCTGAGCAGGCGGTATGCGACTGAATAGAGCTGGAGTTTCTTCAGTCTGGCAGCATATGACAGATTTTGGAGTCCCTTTATCCTTTTGGTGAGGAACTTTTGGGGTCTCTCCAATTGCTGCAGGTGTCGGGTGAGATACATCCCGAATGGGGCATTGTACTCGATCATTGGTCTGATAAGTGAAGAGTACAGGGGAACAATGACCTCACTTGATCTGGATGTGAATCCCTTCATGATCAGGTGGGCAATGTAGAAGGTCTTTCTAACCACTTTAGCAATGTGAGTGTCAAAAGAAAGGCCACTGTCAACCTGGGTCCCCAGGTCCCTGATAACCTCTTCCATGCACATCTAGCTGGTGAGTCAGAATGTTCTATGTCTACATAAAAGGATTCTATTCCAACAGAAATATTTTGATTTTTTTCAACAGTTATTTAGAGAAAATTGGCAGAATTCAGTGCCATACTTTCAAAAGTCAGAATTCCAGGTTCTGTATTATGCAAAAATGCCTCTATAAATATATAAATCAAACAACATGGAGTAGGACTGGTTTTACCTGATGTATAATTCTGCCCCCTTCTGTAAATCTCAAGCTCAAGGGCTTGGTGCATCTTTGATTATCTGTTTTTTAGGGCAGTGTTTGCATAGCTAGAACAACCAGACTACATGAACCCATTCATGCACAAAGCAGCTTTGCTTCCATACTCTACTTTTTTAGCAATTAGCACTATTAAATGAAAAATGCTACACAACAATGTTCTCATGCTGATGAGATAGCATCGGTTAGTCAATGGCGTGACTCATAAGTGTGATCATTTTGAAATTTCTAGGTGATTTCCACATTCTGGCATACATCTTAAGAATAATTTGATGTTCACAGTGAAATGCAGAGAATGATGATGTCATTGCATATATCAGCTTACTTACATTCTCCATGGTTAGGGACAGGCATTAAAAATATCCGGGCTTCATCCACATTTAGGTGGTTCTCACTTTAGTTGCCGCAAGTCTGAGTGCTTAATAAAATTAGCTTAATTAATTACTTGAAATACTTAACATTAACGGCCAGTGTAGCCATTTGTTTTAAAATTGTTTAGCTAAAAATATATAACTTATGGATGAACAGAAGCAAAAAAAGTATTAACAGAGTATAAACTTATGCTTTTCCCATTTCCTGTGTGTCTTTTTCATGATGTATATTTCACTCACTACTTACGTGCCAATAATACTTTTACTCTTAAACTATGTAACAGAATCTCACAGAATGCATTTATTTGTTTTCCTGCTTCCACATGTATATGCATGGTTTTAATGCTTTTCACGTTTTCCATTTCTCTTTATCTCAACCATAAGCTAAAGAGTAGAAACTTGCATAAGCTTCCTTGAGAATTACACGAAGAATGAAAACAGTGTAACAGTAACTTAATAAATGGAATATAAAAAACGTGAAAAAGCATGATATAGATGCTTGCAATACAATAATAATGCACTAAAAGTAGTAGGTTAAAGATGAAGGAGGAAACACATATATATATAACTTTCAAATAATAATTGATTAAACAAAAAATAACACTCAATAAAACTGGAGAAAAGAAAAGAGCTGGAGCTCCAGATTAATATTACATTTTGTTACTGAAAACTGTATAATAAAAAACATGAGTTATCACTTTTTTCTCAAACTCAGGACTTTAGGGTGTTTAAAATAAATACTTTTATGTAGATGAAGCTGATAGTGGGAGAGTTTCTTGCATGCTTTAGGGATTAATTGGCTTTTAAGTTATTTATATTAAGAATAATACTCTGGTGTATATTTCTGTTTGTGCAAAGCATGTGTGATTTGACAATATGTATTTGGACTTTGGGTTGTGGATATTGCTGGTATTGATTAAGTTTGGATGATTGCATGGCAAGGGCCAGTTAGGTGAGTCATTATATTGGATAAAAAGCTTTAATGAAACCTACACATGCAAGAATAAGAGGGAGACAAAGGTTCTTATGTGTTTACCATGCTAACAACCACAGGGGCCTTTTTAAGCCTAGCCAGATGATATCATGTGTGTAGGACCATTGACGTATGCTGGTAGAATGGGCTGGGTATGAAAAGTAATATGTTTCTTAATGGGAGATCAGGACCTGGAGTAAAGGATGGAGATGCAATGAGATCAAATGGGGGGGTTGAAAGAGATTTTGGAGAGAGAGAGTTAATTGCTTGGAGAAAGGTGAAGTAAAAGATAACAGTGCTTATAGAATGTAAGGGAGCATTTTAAATATAATTGTAGATAAGGGGTGGTAAGATTTGGGGACATAATAGAGGACTGCCTAAGTAAGGGTCAGCTTAGAGAATCTGAGTGAAATAAGCTATCTTGAGATTCAGAGAGCTGTCATAGATCAGTCTGTGTGTGTCCATGCTTTGCAGTTTCCAGGGCAGGTAGGCCACAGGTCATGCATCTGCAATTTTTTATTTTGTTATGTGTACCATATTGGAGCAGGTAAAGGTCCATGTACTACAAAGAACTGTGATTGGTTCTCTTTAGTCATAACTGCGTTGTTATGTGATCTTGACATGGAAGTAAAGATTTATTTCTTGAACTTCACTTCACACCACATTGGTATATACTTCTTGAAATTCATGACTCAACACACAAGTTGAAATAATTCAGTATATCAGGCACACTGTGCAGATATTGTTTTAATCTTTCACAAACTCATAGTTAGAGATCCTGTGGTCCTTTGCCATTCCATCTTTTTTCACCCTCTTCAATTTCAAGTTGAGGAGCAAAACACTATATTTTACTTGAGAGGTGCCCTATAGTTTAAACCACACACAAGTGAAAAAGAGCTTCAGTGCTGAATGCAAATACTAAGGCAGCATTCTTTAAAGACCAATCATTATTATAAGAGTTTACGCCTGTGGTAGCTCTCCCCCTTTGCTCCATCTTAGCTATGTTTTTGACCATTCTAAGCATATCACCAAATATTCTTCCACATACTGTTCTGAGAGCTAGTCACTGTAATTCAGCTTAATTCATGTTAATAATGATAAAGAAATACATAATGAAAGAATAATTATAGTGGGATTTTGCATCCTGTGCAGCATACCCAATTGGCACTCCCCCATTTCTAAAAGTTATAATAATGGCAGTCATTAGTGACTGTTTGCAAGCATGTCAATCCTTTTTAAGAGCAGTTGTTCATTTTACAAGCTGTTATTAAATACTGGTTTCTTATAAATAGCTTAGAAACTTTCTGTCTGCTTTGTTTCTTTAAGTTAATAGTTTAACTACCATTTTGAATGACTATTTGACAGATTGTCAGTAATAAAATACTGATCCAAACTTCTCTTTCAAAGAATACAGCAGGTGACTCCATATTTTCCAACTCAGTTGGTAAAATCTGGAACCAACTTCCTCCAGACCTTATAGCCCAGACTTCCATTACACTATTTAAGACTAAACTGAAACTCTTTCTTACCAAACACTGGCTTTGCTCTTGCATCAATCCCAGTTGATCTAGCTCCTCTTTGACCTCCTATTCTCCTCCTTTATCCCTCATACTTTCTCCCAAATCTATTTCTTCAATTCATTTTTTTCCTTTCAACCTGAAATATGACTATCTTAACTAAATAACTTTACTTCTCTAGTAACACTCTTGTTAACTTTTTTAAAGAACTTAATTCTTCTCTCCCTTTTCTTCCCACATCTGTACTTAAATAATTTCTTTGTCTCTCTATCCCCCTTTCTTTTGTAACTTCCCTAAATTGTTACTACTGCCTTTCTTATTTGTGATTTATATCTATTTCTGACTTATAACCATTGTGAATTTTGTATGTACTGTTTTGTTACCATGTAGTAGATAGCGGAGCTTTTCTCCTCGGGCCTCCACTGAAAATGGACTTGTATCCAGTTGGACTAGCCCGGTTAACAAATGTAAAATAAAATAAATAAAATAAATAAATTGTTTATAACCTATCTTAGATGATTTGTAAACTTTCATTGCCCCTTCCAAGCTGTCACATCGAGCAGGTCCACCACTTGCCCAATTCTTACACCAACATTGCAAAATGAACACGTAAGCATATACACTCAAGCCCCTCAAAAACAACAGCCATATAAATTAAACTCCTAGAAATTATATTTATCAAAATTAGGACAAAAACATTTTAAATAATATATTAATTAAAAAAATCATAACCATAACCAACAAACGGATAATGGTATAAGCAGGAAAACAGAACCAAGTCTAAAATTCTTCACTGCATAATATTACATTAACCTAAAAGGTCCTTAAGTATAAACCTAGCATGCTGGAATATGCTTGCACATAACCCTGTCTGCATTACACTATGACAATAATTTCACAAAACTACCTGAGATAGTTAAAAAAAAAGTTACAAGTTACCTCTGTACTGGAGTAGACTAGTATCTACAAGACAGTCCTTTCACAATATTCTACATATCCTAAGCAATGTCCTGTTCAACAGCTCATTTATGCCATTACATCCCAATAAAATTAACATGGACCCATGATACTAACTGAAATGCAGAAGCAAATGTTTAAATGAAGGATGCTGTGATGGGATACATGAGGTATCTTGTACTGCTGCTTTAGGGAACATGTTTTGTGACTCATGGTATTCTCACTCTCTTCATGAAACATTTTCTTTAAAATCTTATAGTGCAAGATGTTTCATTTATTCAGCAGCAGACCATCACGTATTCCATAGGTCACTCAAACTTCAAACTGGATCAGTAGGTCTCTATACCATTTGGAATTAAGTTAATTTGCCTTATGTGTTGCTTGACAACTAGAACAAGATCAGTAGATCTTGACACCAGTATGGGTGGCATATGCTGCACTGTCCCATAGGACTGAATCCATATTGATAATTCTAATATAGGTTAACTCACAGTGCCTTAGTTAAGAAACATGAATAATTAAAATAATGTTTGTACTTAGCACTGGTATGTCATTGTTCATGTACTGCACAGCTTCCAGATAGAGCTGTTATTTTACCACAAGTGCAGTACATATATATTGCATATATCATAAGAACATCATCATAATAGTTTATAAATTACACATCTTGAACAGCAATCAATGAGTGTATTTCTGCTTAGTGGTAAAGTATCATATTATTATTATTATTATTTATTAATTTATTTAGTTTTTGTTAACCGGGAAAGTCCGACTGGACGATGTCTGTTTTCAGCAGAGGCCTAGGGAGAAAAGCTCCATTACATAACAAAAAGGGACATTGTAACATCATTTGTATACAAAAAGTAGTACATCACAACAGTACAGATTTAAAATATTATACAAAGTGAAGGAAGACATCCAGTATTCACTACTTTTCTATATAGTGAGAGATGAAAGACAGAAAGAGAGTCATACAAAGTATTGACCTTCTACATTTCGTAACACTGAGATAGAGAAGAAGTTACACAAGACAGATAGGACATTACAGCAGTATGTACATTAAAATGGTATATTATTATTATTATTAGTAGTAGTAGTAGCAGTACTGCTGGATTCAATAAACTCCATGTAGGTTCAGTGCAAATCCTACATGGATTGTATTTGTGTATGTGATTCTGGTCATCACATGCCATCACTCAGGATCGCAGCATCTCACCATGAATGTTAATGATGTATGGCACATGTAAGCAAGATTTCACGGCTTGCACCAGTATTGCAGGCCGAGAAACCTGTACACTGAATGTTTATCATTCCACACAACTTTTTAGTGCAGGAAATGTGATCAAACACTAAACTAATGGGGGGAAAAGTGTCAAAAGTAGGGACCGATTTGCTTTGTGTTAGCATGCATTTTCTGAAAGATATGAAATACGAAACAGAAATGTATGTAATTATATATTGACTTCAATCTTCAGTGATATCCCAGTAAGCCACATATTTTACAAGCAACAGGGTAAAAATAAGATGCAAATATCTGGACATTCTACAAAGCTCTGGACAGTCTCTTTTTTGTGCTTTAATTACTTTTTGGGGGGTAGTGTTTGCGCAATGCGTTACTTGGCGTAAACATGTTTAGCTGTGCTCATCTGGTTTGAATGAAGCACAGCAGCACAGAAACTGGAGGAATGGACCACCCAGGTTGTAGACAGGGCCCAGACAGCCACACATATAAACTGGATGCATTCAATTAATAATATTGTGCATCGAGCAAACACGGAAAGCGGCGTTGTGGTATGATTAACAGTGAAAACCTTACAATAACTACTAAGATAGAAGCTATTATCTCACTAATCCCATGTTAGCAGGTGTTAAGTGTAGCTCTGGAGTGCAGATGGTCCAGAGTTCTAGTACATGGTATGCACATTTTGTTTTTCTGTTGGGAGATTGCAGTTTATAACAATGAAGTGCAGCATATACAACTATTTTCTCAACCATCTTGTGGTGATAGCTGTAAGAGTTGGTGAACTATAGACAAGGTACATTTGACTTGTACATTTACACAAGTGCTTGTATATCTAATAATCTAGAAATTGCATTGTTTGCCAATGTTGCACATTGCTTGCCATCATGCAAACATGGTGCCCGACAGTGTGCACTCTTGCCTACTGTGCTTGTCTGATGGTAAGCAATGCACAACATTTTCAAATGTTGCAAAACCAAAATGTATGCACTCTCAGTAAGTGTTAAATGTGCAATAGGTGGGAGAACATCAGCATATAAAATTCATTTGGTGGGAAATGTTCATTATACATCGAGCTTGAACTATAGCAGGCATGTCAGGATTGTTCGAGAGGGTGTACACTTTTGGGCACAGCTGTGGGGTGTCCAGGAATCGAAAATGTTTGTTGGACTCTTAGTTAAGCAGCATGGGCCCCATTTGCTGCAGCCAGACTATTCAGGCTCAGAATATAAATCTGAAGTCTGGAATAGTATTGCCAGGGTTATAGCCAGTGCTACAGGTATCTCCCACACTGGTGAGCAATGCAGACATTATTTCAATTACCTCAGCAGGAGAAAACAAGATATCCTCAACTTTTGGATCAGGGAATTTCATACAGGCTACACCCCACAGATGTGTAAGTACCAATTTCAGTAAGCAATTTTAAGAGTTAAAAGCTGAATAGGGTCTAGACTAGCATTTATAATGGTGTTCTGTTCTGTTTTTTCCACAGCTGCTGCAGAGTGAGCCTCGAATCTTGGGTCCCATGCCACATGTTTAGTAAGGATGCAAGAAGCATTTTGTATATATGCATCAGAACACTACTGTCTAAATAGTATTTTAACAATAATAATCATTTACATAGTAATTTTGTAGCATTAAAAGTTAAGGACCACTTAGTTGGCATTTAATACAGTTGTATCAAATTGAACATGCATATCACAACTGTAAAAGAAACTATGCATGACTTAGTCTGTAGCAGAAAGCAATGGTGACATATTCTCATATAACAGCAAGCATGTATCTCTAAACTGTAAAAGGAAAGTATCCATGCAGTAGTCTGTAGGACAAAGTATCCATGCAGTAGTCTGTAGGACTAAAGAATGGTGCAGTATTTGAGAGTAGTCATCAGTTATGGGTTAAAAAATCACACTTCCCAAATATATAATACGGTTAGATTTTCATCATTATTGGAATGTGACTTCATATCTCTATATCAGTGGCACAAATGACCTTCTGCAAACTGTAATCAGTATAATTGGAACATGCAAATGTGCATTATATGCTCACATCAAGGATTGCCAGCTGCAATATGTACTATAGTGTACCTCTGTTGTGTAGTCTTAAAAGTAAGGAAGAAACTTGTTAGGAGTTTGTAGTGTTAAAATTAAAGGTAACAGAACAGAGTCAAACAATTGTATCAATGCTTTGTATGTCACATATGAAGTTACTAATGTTCTCCCTTTTTTTTCTCACCCCAACCCTTCTCTCTCTCTTTTTTTATTTTATATTTTTTGTTTTTCCCACAGCACAGCGGGGTAGGCCTGTCCCACAGGATCTACCTGCCCCCACTCCACAGCTATAGCACTGCTGCCCAGCACATCTGGTTCACAACCTGGTAGCACCCCCTCTACCACCCCTGCACTACCCAGCCCCTCAGGTAGTTCTGCCCCAGTGTATAAGCATGTGGCTCATTCCAGGAGGAGTGGCAAAGGTGGTGAGATTATCACCCTTGATGAACTACCAAGGATGGTGCATAGGATTGTCTGCTGCACTGTGGGTGCATCCCTACACTGGATGGAGTGCCTGCTCTCCATCCTCATGCAGATCACTCAGAAGGTGCAGACATCAGGCACTGCAGCCACTGACACAGTGAGGTGACAGTGATGACAGTTTACTGGGTGAGGACTAGATTCTCACTGTCAGCCATCCCAATGTGCATGGGGCCTGGATATATCTCCCTTTCTCCAAGCATGGTTTTCACCTACCTCATGTGTCTTTCACCATCCCTGTTTCTTGTCTTGTTTGTCTTGTCTGTCTGCAATTGCATCCTCACCTGCCAAACGTACCTCACCCAGACATTCCTACAGCCCTTCCCCAACATTCCCTTCTCTCTCAATAAAAAAAAATGGACACCTGTCCCACAAAAAAAAAAAAATCTGTAGTGATTCCTACATTGTCCACCAGTGTGGGGGATACCAGTAGCACTGGTCAGAGCCCAGGCCAGACTACTTCATGCCAATGACTTGTAATCCAAGCCACAATAGTCCCTGTGCAAAAGCCTAGGCCAATGTTCCTTCACTAGGAATCCAGCAAACACTTTGAACTCCTTGGCACCCCATCTTTGAGCACAGAAACTCAAAACCTCTCCAGGAACACCTGCCATGCCTATAAAAGTCAGTATCAAAGTCAAAGTAAACTTTATTGTCATTAAGACACCACAAGTGAAGTCTAAATGAATACATGCATCATGCTCAAATTGAGAAGACAAATGCATACATACAATTGCACTTGCTTAGAAGAGACATATACATAGATACAGTTATACGTGCATCAGACCTAACGACCTTTCTCTTAGACATTTATATTATTACTTATTACTACAATTATTCTATACACCACTATAGCAGCTGATTGGTTTCTTATTGCACCTATACTTTCTGCACAATGTAATTCTCATGTTCGCTAAATTATGAGAATATCTAGCAGTTGCATTGCACATGACTTTCTTGTAAACGGATAAGCTGGTTGTGTTGTCTTAATATTATTGCACTATTGTTTGGTTTTCACAAGACTTGTCAGCATCTCACATCCCTGAGACTAATACCAGACTTTAAGAGCCGAATTGCTTGAGGGAAGAAACTGCTCTTGAGACCAGACAGTTTGGTACAAACTTCACTCCCTCTGTCCCCACCAGACATACCCCAAAGCATACCTGTTCATAGGTTGATAGGTTCATAGGTTCATACTAGGCTATCTGCCCTAGGGAATTTATAAGCCTAGCCAGAATGTGTTTGGCTTTCGCCACCCATTTTAAATTTATTTTGCTATGCCCTTTTTCGAGGTTAGTATACTGTGCCTCTATCTAACAGTGACACAGAAGTGATACCCGGGGTAAACCTACGATCTCCCATCCACTCATCAAGATTCCTCTTGAAGAGAGTCAATGAGGGACTCTGCCTAACCTGGACTGGGATTTTATTCCAGAGTGAAGGGAGCCTCTGGGTTATGAATCTGTCCCTCCAGCATGTCCTATTTATTTCAGTGCTGAGGTTCAAGTCTCTCGAGCGTGTAGCTCGATGGGATTTGGATTTTCTGAGGTGCAGCATGTCCATTAATTCCGGGTTGGACATGGCTTTATACGTCAGGCACAGATTACCTCTGAACAGGCGGTATGCCACTGAGTAGAGCTGGAGTTTCTTTAACCGGGCAGCATATGGCATCTGTTTGAGCCCTTTGATCCTCTTGGTGAGGTACTTTTGGGGTCTTTCCAGTTGCTGCAGGTGTCTGGTAAGGTACATCCCAAAAGGGGCATTGTACTCAATTATGGGCCTGATGAGGGATGAGTAAAGAGGCACAATGACCTCCCCTGATCTAGATGGGAATCCCTTCATGATTAGGTGGGCTATATAAAATGTTTTTCTAACCACTTTGGCCACGTGGTTGTCAAATGAGAGATTGCTATCAACTTGGGTCCCTGGGTCCCTAATTACTTCTTCTGTACTTAATGGATTTCTACCTATGTGGTAATTTGTGGGCACTTTGTTTTTGCCAAAGGGGATGACTATACACTTTTTGGCATTTAGCTTGAGGCCATGGTACTGGCACCAGTTGTCTGTTTCTATGAGGCCCTTTTGGAGGATGCTTGTGTCGGCTGGAGAGTCGATTATGGCACCCAGTTTGCAGTCATCTGCGAACTTGGTCAGCCACAGTCCTTCCGTGTTGGCCTGTACCTCCGAGAAATATATACCAAACAAGAGAGGTCCCAGGACTGAGCCTGGTGGGACACCACTTGTAACTGGTTTGGAGTCTGACATGGCTCCAGCAATTCTAACCATGTGGGTTCTGTCCTTGAGCCAGTTTGCAATCCATCTAGTGACATAGGGGTTTATATTCAAGCTGGTGAGCTTATCTATAATGCCCGAGTGGGGTATTGTATCGAAGGCTTTTGCGAGGTCCAGGTAGGCTGTGTGAAGTCCTCTACCTAGTATCTGCAAAAATGAGTTCATAACCACACTGTCTGTGGGCAGAAAAATAGCCTCTATGGGACCAGATGACATCCCAGACTACCTACTAAATGGTCTGAAACAGGATCTAGTGGAACCAGTTGATGCTCTCTTTATCCACAGTGTAAGTACTGCCTTTGTCTCAGCAGAGTGGAACACAGCAACAGTAATTCCCTTGCAAAAAATGGCCAATCAACCAACTCTGGGAATTATAGACTCCTAAGCCTTACCAACCATATCTGCCAGGCCATGGAGAGAATAATCATGGACCTTATCAACAAAGACATAGTTGACCTTCAAACTGTTGTCCCAACACAATTTGGCATCATTAAGGGTAGCTCATACATACTAAAACCTGGCAGATGACTTTGAGAATGTCATCAAAGGCCTGGATGAAGGTGAAACACTACGTACAGCCTATCTTAACTTAGCCAAGGCTTTTGACACAATCTTCCACTCAGGCATCATTGATAAACTCACACAGCAAGGAATTAACCCATATGTTACTAGATAGGTAGCCAAATGGATCATCAACAGAACATATACAGTCAAATTTGGGGATTCCACCTCTAGCAGCAGACCAGTTATCACTGGTATATCACAAGGATTTGTGCTGGGTCCCCTACAGTTTGGAATGTATTTCTCAGATGTCCAGGAGAAAATAAATGGCCTGTGTCTCACCATGTTCACCACTGGCTGAAAACTGGGTGCAGTCATTGAGTCCTCAACAATGTTGACATACTACAAAAAGGCCTTACACAGACAAAAGATTGGTGCCAAAGCCATGGACTCAAACTAAACATTAAATAATGCGTTATCATCCCTTACAGCCATGGGGAAGTCCTCACACATTACAATATTAAAAGTAGCCCCTTAGCTGAAACTCTATGGTGAGAGATTTGGAACACAGGTTGGTAGCACCCATAACTGTGAACATGATGTGTCCAAAGTGGTAACGAAGGCCTTCTATGTTGCACTTCTCATAAGTAAGGGCATCACATCCAGAGCTAATGATATTATAGCTCCTCTGTACTCATTCCTCATCAGACCACTAATAGAGTACAATGCCCCCTTATGCATGTACCTCACCAGACAGTCCATACCTCTTAACTGTACATGTTTTTGCAGAATGTCCAGATTTCTGCCTCATATTTTTGGCGTGGTCCCCTAAATATATGTGCCTTTCTAGCAAATAACCGAGGATTAGAGTCATGAAATAGTGATAAACATTTGAGATTAAGGCTCCACATCCTTCTGAAAATTCATGTTAATGCAAAACCTATTATTCTATCAACTTTCTAAGGTTGTAAGAGCAATATTTAAAATCTGTCCCTCTTTTTCCCCTTATCATTTTAGGCTTTGTCCAAATGTTTTGCTCTAAGAGTTTGGGAGGTATGCCAGACACCTACAGCAGCTAGAGAGACCTCAGAGGTTTCTCACCAAGACAATTCAGGGCCTGCAGCACATGACCTGCATGGCCAGGCTGAATTTTATAGGTTGCTGAGAGGCATTCTCAGACTCTGGTGTAATAGAAATGCTGCACATCTACAAGCCACATAGGACAAGATTCACTCACTAATGGGATCTTAACCTAGGCTGCTACATTAACAGGACATGTTAGAGTGACAGACATGTCTGCCAGAGATTGCCACTTGTGTGGAATAAAATATCACAATTCACATAAAATAGAGCTCCCCAATGACCCTTTTTAAGCATAACTTAGCCAACTAGATGGGAGAACATACATTTACCCTGGATGTGACACCCATGTCCCTTTTGGATAAGGGCAGTTGTTGATGATCATACACTTGCACTGCAAATATAGACTTTAAAAGTTGGTCAATAAGGGAACAATGGTATGACATGGCTTGGTTTATAAAGGCCATAGGGCCAATAGCCTAGTAACCTCCTATGAACCTAAAGTGACATCTGTCTGGGCTCCAGGCCAGTGTCTGATCTTACAGAATGTCATCAAAGGCCTGGATGAAGGTGAAACACTATGTACAGCCTATCTTAACTTAGCCAAGGCTTTTGACACAATCCTCCATTCAGGCATCATTGATAAACTCACACAGCAAGGAATTAACTCATATGTTACTAGATAGGTAGCCAACTGGCTCATCAACAGAACATATACAGTCAAATTTGGGGATTCCACCTCTAGCAGCAGAACAGTATATGCAATAATCTGATATAGCTAATTACATCAGCATTGTCTGTTGAGCATGTGATGGTACATCAGCATTGTCTGTTTAGCACGTGGTGGTACATCAGCTTTTTCTGCTGAGCATATAGTGATAATAATGTTCCACATGCTGATGTAAAAGGATCTCTGTAATGTCAATTAACATCTCATACATGCACACACTTGACTGTAGTAATAACAGAATCCCTACCTATCTAAGTACACAAGCAAGAGAGCAGAATAATCTACACAAGCACCCCAGTACAAGTCTGACTTTTACAAGGCTATAGGTCAACTTATAGTGGATGACATCAGCAGTGCATGGTGGAGAGAAAAAGGTGAGAGACCTGCCCAACATGGATATGTAGGCAGGTGCAAGTGTCAAAATACTGTTAATTTATGGGATTGCAGCAGCTGCAATCTATTCCAAACTAAGTACACTTTTTGCAACTTAATTTGCACTGTGCTGTATTTACACATTTGCTTATTATTTATACAGTTGCTGTATTGTTTGCCTCCCACACTCCCTGTTGGTATCTTGTTCTTGTACATGGTAACTTTGCAGTTGCCCACCCCTACTGTAAATTTCATCTGGAACACTCCCCCAGTCTAGTGTCATTAACTCATTTTACCAATTACAGAGAGAACATTTGAGAAGGCCAACCCGCTTAGTTTCTTAAGCCTGAATTATCTTCTGCTCCTCCTTTCTCCTTTTCCACTGTACTTAAAAAAAAAAAAAAAAAAACTTTGCTAGAATCTCCCTGTGTTCTGACTGAGTGTGCTTCTCAGTTGATAACTATATTTTTGGTACTTTTTAACTGTTCAGAGTTGAATAAATCAATAACTGAATTCAGTTCAGAATACATTTTGAATAAATTGCATTTATTTAAACTGTATTTGCTTTAATACTGCCACACACTGAAGTGTGCTAGCTTGCACTGCACTCGAATTGTTTTTAGTGCTGCTTTAGCTGCTTTTCTGTCAAAAAAAAATTCTAAGCCTGTTTCCTACCTTTCCTGTAACTAGTCTAGTCCAGGTACAGATTTGCTGTATCCAGGCCTGTATATAAGCTTCTGAGCCCCCCCCCCCAAGCCTTTTTGTGTTGGGAGGAAACCTTCTAGCTTATCAGTGAGAGTGGTAAGCACTAGGTAGCCTTTCTACCACAAGAGGAGTGATTTCTGGCCCAGAAATTGTAGTTTATTGGCTGTTTGGGCAGTTTTTCCATCTCTTTCAACTTTCTGGTTTAAAAGCCAGCATTTGCACTTTTCCCGTCCTTCTTGTGACTAGTCTAGTCCAGATACAGAGTTGCTGTATCCAGGACTGTTTGTAAGCTTTGGAGCAGTGCCAAAGTCTGTTCCTCAGTTTTTTCCTTAGATCTGCTAGTTTTCTCCTCTACTGCACATTTACTAACGTATTAGTCTAACACTTTACCAGACATCTTGTAGCAATTGTAGCACACAAAAGTGCTACCAGCACTAAATGTTCTAAAAGGAAACAAATCCAGTACTTATTATTAATGCCCATCCCTCTAGGCATGTCTAAAGGTCAGTTCCCTGTGCTTTCTCCTATTAAACTGGTGCTCTTGGGCATCCTGAAGTAATGTAGCAACTGCCTCATGTACCCTGACAACCCTCTCATCTTACCTCCTAACACTCAGACTTGCAAGAGATGCACTTATATATCCAAATTGGAAGCCACACACTCTTCAGCCAAGACTGGAATAGCTGGTCAGGGGGAGAAGGTCAACACTTGCACCATACCACATGGAACACATAGCCTTCTAGAACACACACCAGCACTGCCTTCACAGAAAAACAGAAACCACACACCCACCTTCGTGGAGGATCTGAAAAAACTCTACCCAAACAGTACAGACCTCCAAGTCAGAAATGCACTCAACCTCCACAACACAACACTAATCACAAAACACATAACTCTCCTAACAGTATGCCACTCAACCAAAGCCCCTAAGGAAAAACAGCATGCCAGCACACTGGCCATAGGTGACTTGATAGTGAGGTGCACTGATGTCCCACTCACTAGGATGAATAAAAAGAAAGTAACAGTCAGCTGCCTGTCAGGCACCAGGATCTGCCACATAATGCATGCACTCAGGTCCCTCAAAAACAGGTACAAATATGACTCTGTCATTGTACATGTGGGTGTGAATGACTTGAGATGTACCTCCCTGGACTACATGAAAAGAGACATGGAGGAGCTCTCGGATTATGTAGCCTAGGCGGGTATGACCCTAGCCCTGAGCAGCATCCTACCATCACCCAGAATGCTCCAACACTACAAGCAGAAAATTATTGATTTCAACAATTGGCTAAGATCCTAGTGCCATTCTAAGGGGATCCAGTATCTGTCTGCCTGGGATGACATGATTGACAACCTTGATGTTTTGCCAGAGATGGCCTGCATCTGTCACCCCTGGGCTGATATTGGCCAAGGCTCTTGCCACCCCTATTGTGCCTTTTTTAGGAGGTGTTTCAAAGACCAGATTATCACCGTAACACCTACAAACAAATGCAATCTGAAAGGCATGCTGCTAAACACTAGAAATCT
Source organism: Protopterus annectens (assembly GCF_019279795.1). Classification (NCBI taxonomy): domain Eukaryota; kingdom Metazoa; phylum Chordata; order Ceratodontiformes; family Protopteridae; genus Protopterus; species Protopterus annectens. Next base: position 1,968,970,859 of record NC_056725.1, on the reverse strand, counting down.
AAATCTCAAAATGCACTCACTTGAACCACTCCTTAAAATGGAGAACATCAAGATTTGTGCTGTAACAGAGACCTGGTTCAAGGCAGCAGAAAGCACCCATGAACTACCCGGCTATAACTCATTCCACACCTTTGGGCCTCAAAACTTGACCGAAGCTCCAAAGGCAGTGGTGTTTCCATATTCATAAAGGATGCGCACACCTCCAGAGTGGTAGCCCAACATAACACATCTGAGATACTTCAGGTGCGGCTAATATTGGGTAAGACAGTGATTCAGGTCATAGCCTGCTATAGGTCCCCAACCATGTCCCAAGACTCACACTCCACATTCCTAACCACCCTGGAGAATATTAGGGTCCAACCTAACACTCTTATACTGGGTGACTTCAACTACGCCTCCATTAACTGGGAAAACTACTCATGTACCAACACACTTGCCCAATGTTTCCTGGAATTCATTAATTCCAATGCCCTGGACCAACTTGTTCTTGTCTCCACTAGAAGTAGCAACATCCTTGACCTGGTCATTACTAACATGGGCGATGGTTGCTCTACACCAACAGTCAACTCTTCCCTGGTTAGATCCAACCACAAAATAATCACATTGGAAATCCACATCCTTCCCACCCCCCGCAAAGGAAACCACCATGAAAAACTTCTCCAAAGCTAACTTTGGACTTCTAAAAACAGAGGTGGCTAACTTCACGGCACCCATGCAAATGAAGAATAGTTGCATGACAGCCAAATCATACATTAATGCATTATACAAACACATACACAAATGCGTGGATCTCACCATACCCAATAGAACCAAGACACTCTCTTCCAAAAAAAGGAATCCAATCTTGTGGTCCCCTGCCATAAACAAACTCTACAACAGAAGGAGGAAACTGGTGCGGAAAAAGGTGAACTCCCAAGACTGGAAAAACTCCCTTATCAGCCTCAACAAAAACTTGAGTTCCCTCATCAAATACTCTAAAGCTAGCTATGAAAACAGAATTGAAGCAGATAGTAAAGACAACCACAAGGCCTACTATAGTTATGTAAAGAATCTCCATGGCAATACAAGAGTGGTAATATATTTGGCTTGGTGCACGACAAGTGGGCATTTTTCCGTAGGGAAAACTGAAAGAATGTTAAAAAACAGAATATACGAACACTTAAATGATGTAAAAAATCATAAAACTACAAATGCATTATATAGGCATTCTATTAATTGTGAAAAAATTGATAAATTCGTGTTTGGCATTCTGGAAATAGTACAAATCAACCCTAGAGGTGGAGATTGGAAAAATGTTTTAAAAAAGAAGGAGAGCCAGTGGCAATTTAGACTGGCAGCTTGTTTGCACCAGGCTTAAATGACTATGTATCACTTGTTCCTATGTTACAAGAGAAAGCTAATAATATATAGAAATAATACATAGGACTAACAATGTGTTTTTTAATAGTATCAATTTAAGGTGTATTAATAGATTCTATAGAATATGGATAGAAATTCAATGGGTTTTAATTCAAGAATTTTAAAGTTCATTTTTGTATTCAACTTTATTATTATATCATATTTTGTTATTAATTTTCATTAATATATTTCTTAACCAAAGTGAAAGTATATTAATGTATATGATAAATGCTATATAACAAATATTCAATATTAAGTGGTTAATAATTCATAAGATGTAAATCAGTAGAGTATATAAGAAAGTTTTTAAATGTAATTTTGGTGATATCTTTTTAAATTTAATTAATTAATGATGATGTCATGATTGTTTAGTATATAAATGAAGTTAATTGGTGCTTTTGTTTTATTTCTGAAGAAGTCTCTATGGGAGATGAAAGTGCTAAAATGGATTATTAAAGTGTCTGCATTTTTTTCGTATGGTGTTTTTCGTCAGTACAAGTTACTACTATACTAGTGGTTCCGTACAAGATTTCGGACATTTTTTTGTTTTAGTACTCCGTTTTTGGTTCTTGGTTACGTTAAATAGAAAATTCACCCCAGGGATCACTCCAGTGGTTTTACTTGACAGTGGAACTGGGAACTAAAGTCAGCTGGCATGATGCCAGGGTAATCCTATGGGCTAGGCTTGTAAAGGCTCCAAGGCCATTAGCCTAGTACACACCTACACACCTATGAAATGCAAGATACACACTTGCTCTTCTGGTTGGACACACAAACACATATATACCCAGTTGAGTGCAGTAAAAACATAACCCCTCCCTAACTAAGTACACAGACTATAGAACACAGTACTCTATACAAGCACCACACCATAAGTCTGGCATTTACATGGCTGCAGGTTAACTTATAGTAAATAACATCAGCATGCCATGTAGGGGACAATAAGTTGAGAGGTCTGCATAGGCACATAGATTCACATGTTCATATGAGGCCAGTAGCCTAAGTGTAGAGTGTGTCCTAGATGAATAGAAGCCTAGCTGTGTAAGAACACAAGTACCCGAATTGAGCATAGTTTGTATGTTTGGGTTTAGGAGAGAAAGACTGTCAGAACCATGGACTGGTCTTGTCCATGAGGGAGCACACAACATTATATATTATACTTTGTAGGGTGAGTGATATATGTGTATATAAAATACTGAGCCCCCAGGGTTGTACTGGTTGTGGGGGGTGGACAACATATGTATGTATTTTAAATATATGATGTATACTTAGAATGTTCATAGGTTCATAGGTTCATACTAGGCTATCTGCCCTAGAGCATTTATAAGCCTAGCCAGAGTGTGTTTGGCTTTCGCCACCCATTTTAAATTAATTTTGCTATGCCCTTTTTCGAGGTTAGTATACTGTGCCTCTGTCTAACAGTGACACAGAAGTGATACCCAGGGTAAACCTATGATCTCCCATCCACTCATCAAGATTCCTCTTGAAGAGAGTCAATGAGGGACTCTGCCTAACCTGGACTGGGATTTTATTCCAGAATGAAGGGAGCCTCTGGGTTATGAATCTGTCCCTCCAGCATGTCCTATTTATTTCAGTGCTGAGGTTCAAGTCTCTCGAGCACGTAGCTCGATGAGATTTGGATTTTCTGAGATGCAGCATGTCCATTAATTCCGGGTTGGACATGGCTTTATACATCAGGCACAGATCGCCTCTGAGCAGGCGGTATGCTACTGAGTAGAGCTGAAGTTTCTTTAACCGGGCAGCATATGGCATCTGTTTGATCCCTTTGATCCTCTCGGTGAGGTACTTTTGGGGTCTTTCCAGTTGCTGCAGGTATCTGGTAAGGTACATTTCAAAAGGGGCATTGTACTCAATTATGGGCCTGATGAGGGATGAGTAAAGAGGCACGATGACCTCCCCTGATCTAGATGTGAATCCCTTCATGATTAGGTGGGCTATATAAAATGCTTTTCTAACCACTTTGGCCATGTGGTTGTCAAATGAGAGATTGCGATCAACTTGGGTCCCCAGGTCCCTAATTACTTCTTCTGTACTTAATGGATTACCACCTATGTGGTAATTTGTGGTCACTTTGTTTTTGCCAAAGGGGATGACTATACACTTTCTGGCGTTTAGCTTGAGGCCATGGCTCTGGCACCAGTTGTCTGTTTCTATGAGGCCCTTTTGGAGGATGCTTGTGTCGGCTGGAGAGTCAATTATGGCGCCCAGTTTGCAATCATCTGCGAACTTGGTCAGCCACAGTCCTTCTGTGTTGGGCTGTACCTCCGAGAAATATATACCGAACAAGAGAGGTCCCAGGACTGAGTCTTGTGGGACGCCACTTGTAACTGGTTTGGAGTCTGATATGGCTCCAGCAATTCTAACCATGTGGGTTCTGTCCTTGAGCCAGTTTGCAACCCATCTAGTAACATAGGGGTTTATATTTAAGCTGGTGAGCTTATCTATAATGCCCGAGTGGGGTATTGTATCGAAGGCTTTTGTGAGGTCCAGGTAGGCTGTATGGACCACCTTCCCCTCGTCAATGGCTTTGGTGACTGTTTAAAAGAAATCAACCAGGTTTAAGAGGCAGGATCTGCCCTTAACAAAGCTGAACTGGGTAGGATCCAGTGTCTCTAGGTCCCCAATATCTTTATTTATGAGGTCCATGATGATCCTTTCCATAGCTTTGCAGACCAAGTTAGTCAGACTTATGGGGTAATAGTTTCCAGGATCTGTTGAGGCACCACCTTTGTGGAGAGGGACCACTGTTGCTGTACGCCACTCTTTGGGTACATATCCTGTAGTAAGGCTGAGATTGAACAGTAGTTTTATGTTTGGGTTTAGCTCTTCTTCGAGTTTATGTAGTACGCAGCCCGGGACACCATCTGGTCCCACTGATGCTGTGTTTTTTCCTTTAGAGAGAGCGGCTTTTACCTGATCATTTGAAATGTCAAGGGGGCAGCACTCTCCTGGGATAGATATTTGCCCTTTTGGTGGGGAGGGGGGGAGAAGTTTGCATTGAACCTGTCAGCTAGGATGTTGGCAATGTCTGTGGGTTCGGTCTATTTTTTGTCATTTTGGACTAATTCTGAGCATATCTGGGAATTCCCACCCAGGTTACTAACATAACTAAAGAAAGCCTTGTGATTATCCTTAGTGTCCTGTGCAAATTTTCTCTCAAAGCAGGCCTTAGACAATTTTATGAGTGCCCGTAGTTTTTTTGCTAATACTGATCAGAGATGCCTTTCCTTTTTGGGATTTTGCTCTATCATGTAGTAGCTTCCTCCTTCTATTGTATAGTTTGTTTATGGCTGAGGTCCACCAGACAGGACGTCTGCCTTTGGAGGATTGGGTCTTGGTTTTATTTGGGATTGCATGATCCATGCATTTCTGAAGGTGTTCATAGAATGCGTTTATAAAGGATTCTGCGGTCTGGGCTGTATTTTCCACAGGCCCGGGGGCTTTGAAGGATTCCACCTCGGTTTTGAGGAGTGTGAAATTTGCTTTAGAGAAGTTTTTCACTGTGGTTTTCTGGGCAGGGGGTGGGGTCGGGATGTGAATATCCAGTGAGATTAGTTTATGGTCTGATCTTACCAGTGAGGAATACATTTCTGGTCTGGAGCATAGAGTCTCCATGTTGGTGATGATCAGGTCCAGTATGTTTTCCCCTCTTGTGGGAGTGGTAACAAGTTGTTCCATAACATTTGAGTTTATAAATTCTAGGAACCTTTGGGCTAGGGTGTTGGAGATAGAGTAATGCTCCCAGTCTATGTTTGGGTAGTTGAAGTCACCCAATATAATAGTGTTTGGAGAGACTTTCATATTTTCCAGTGTTCTCAGGAAGGCCAAGTGGGATTCCTGGGTTTGAGAGGGTGGTCTGTAGCAGGCTATAAACTGGAAGGCAGTTTTACCCACTGTTAGTTGCACATGGATAGTCTCTGATGTTTCGTGCTGTGCCACCAACCTGGAGGTGTGGGTATCTTTGACGAATATTGATACTCCCCCTCCTTTTGTGGTTCGGTCCAAGTTATTGGGGCCGAAAAGCATGGTATGAGGTATAACCTGGTAGTGCTGGAGTGCTCTCGGGAGCCTTGAACCAGGTTTCTGTTACTGCACAGATATCGATGTTCTCCATGCTAAGGAGAGTTTCGAGTGTGTGCATCTTGAGGTTTAGACTTCTGGCGGTGAGTAGCATTACTCTTAGTTTCTTATCCCTTGTGATACCTATGGAGGTGGGTTTGTCTTTTGAGCCTTGCCTAAAAAAGGCATTATGGGGGTAGCAAGAGCCTTTGCCAATATCCAAAAGCCCAGGGGTGACAGGTGCAAGCCGTCCCTAGCGAAGCATCGTGGCTTGTCGAGCATGTCATCCCAGGCTGACAGGCATTGGATCCCCTTTGAATGAAACCAATACTTAAGCCAATTGTTGAAATTGATCATCTTGTCTTCATATTGTGGCATCATTCTTGGTGAGGGTAAGATGCTACTCAAGGTCAGGGTCATACCGGCCTGGGCTACATGTTCAGAGAGCTGATCTATGTATCTTTTCATGTAGTCCAGGGAGGTACGTCTCAGATCATTCACACCAGCATGGACAATGACTGAGTCATATTTGTACTTGCCTTGGAGTGACCTGAGTGCTTGTGTTATGTGGCGGATCCTAGCACCCGACAGGCAGCTCACCGTGACCTTCTCCTTGTTCAGCCTGGTGAGCGGGACGTCAGTGTGCCTGATGATAGAGTCACCTATTACAACTTTATCAGGTGTGTTGTTTAGCCTTAAGGGCTGTGACTGTTCGGCACACTGGCTTTGTGAGCTATGTGTTGCACATGTTTTGTTTTGGGGTAGCGGTTGCTTGGGTGTCTGCTTTGGAGGTCTCTGCTGCTTAGGCAGATTTTTATTTAGAGCCTCCGAGTATGTTTTTGTGTGTTTATGTGTTTGGTTTGCTGTCGTGGTAGGTCTATGTGAGACTGGAATTGTAGTGAGTGTGGTTTCCTTCTCCTCCTGACTGGTTACGCCAGTACTGAGTTGAGAGAGCTTAGCCTCCAGTTTGGCTATATGGTTGCATCTCTCACGTGTTGGAATTTTTTTGGGAGGAGGAGAGGGTTGTCTGTGTACATGAGGCAGTTGTAACATTGCCTCAAGATTCCCAGATTCACCAGCTGGACCAGAGAGGAGATTGACAACTGACCTTTGGACATGCTAGAATAGTACTGGGAATTCCTTTATAATTGAAAAAAAGGGCCAATGGGGACAAAGGTAGTCAAGAGGAGTTTGTGAGGGTGTAGTGCTTTTAATTTTTTAGTGCTGACTTATATAATTGCTTTAGTGAGCAAGTGCCAGGTAACTTAAATGAAATGTGTTACAGGTAACTTAAATGCAAAAATGACAAACAGTAACTTTCTTTCAAGTAAAACAAGGAAATAAGTACAGTAAGCAATGCAGATATCACTAGGGATCCACAGAAGCGCTGAAAAGCCGCATTTTAGGTGGAATTAGCGTTTCAGGGAAATAACAAGCAAACAAACAACAAGCATAAAAACAAAGCTAGATTCAGCAGGCCTGGATCTAGTCTATGCTACAGCAAACAAGGTGTACCAATTTCAGTAAGAAACAGTTCAAATATGCAGGCACTATAAGCCTTTAACCAGAAATTCCCAGCTCAGAAGGGCAGAGTCCAGCCTCTCCTCCCACAAGAGTGCAGACCACAAACCTTTTTAATGTAAAATAACTGGCCTGAAGCCCAAGTGCTTAAACCAGAACTAATACACTTTTAGAATAACAGACACTGAGCCCTCAATCAGCAGTTCCCAACTTAGATGGATGTAAGCTACCTGTCCTGCCACCACAGTGCAGGCCACAAACCTTCCTAATGTAAAACAACTGGTCTGAAGCCCAAGTGCTTAATCCAAAAGACTTAGAATGATAGCTACACTTTAATCAAGTTACTACCAAGCAGTAATAAATACAATTGAATACTTTAAAGAATGCCTGGATTAGTGCTCAAGTTATACAAACAAAGCTAGATTCAGCAGGCCTGGATCTAGTCTATGCTACAGGAAACAAGGTGTACCAATTTCAGTAAGAAGCAGTTCAGATATGCAGGCACTATAAGCCTTTAACCAGAAATTCCCAGCTCAGAAGGGCAGAGTCCAGCCTCTCCTAACACAAGAGTGCAGACCACGAACCCTCTTAATGTAAAATAACTGGCCTGAAGCCCAAGTGCTTAAACCAGAATTAATACACTTTTAGAATAACAGACACTGAGCCCTCAATCAGCAGTTCCCAACTTAGAAGGATGTAAGCTACCTGTTCTGCCACTACAGTGCAGACCACAAACCTTCTTAATGTAAAACAACTGGTCTGAAGCCCAAGTGCTTAAACTAAAAGGCTTAGAATGAGTTACACCAAGCAGTAATAAATACAACTGAGTACGTTTAAGATGAAGCAAAAGCAAAATAAAGTAGGAAGAAACACAAATACAGTAAAAGCAGATATTTTTTTTTTTTTTTTGAGAGAGAGCAAATGAGATGGGCCCAGGAGTTGTAGGACAGAAACAAGTGCAAATGCAGGCCTTCAAATCAGAAAGTTGAGAGAGATGGAAGACCTCCCAAATGGCCAATAACTACAAATTCTGGGCCAGAACCACTCCTTATGTGGTAGACAGGTTACCTAATAATTACCACTCCCACTGATAAGCTAGAAGGCTTCCCTCCAACACAGAAAGGCTTGGGGGGCTCAGAAGCTTACAGACAGTCCTGGATACAGCAAATCTGTATCTGGAACACTAATTACAGGAAAGGTAGGAAACAGGCTTACAATTCATTTTTTTTTCAGAAAAGTAGCAAAAACAGTAGTAAAAACAATTCACATGCAGTGCAAGCTGGCACACTTGAGTATGTAGCAATATTAGTCCACACACACACAGTTTGAAAAAATGTAATTAAATTAAAAAGGACTAAAAGCAAATGCAGAAAGGGTTTATTAGGTAGAATGCTGTAAAGAGATGGGACTGGGGGAGTGTCCTAGATCAAATCTACAGTGGGGCGGGCACTGAAAAAGCCACCAAATTTAAACTACAACCAAGAACAGGGAGGGGTGGGAAGACAGTTTCAACAGAGATGTGAGGAATCACAGTGCAAATTATAAAACCAAAAATATATACTGATCTCTGTATATTTGCAGAACAGTAAGACAAAAGATATCTAAGCAACAATTTAGCTCTATAATACAGAATAATACAGAAAAATATACTCAGCTCTATATATTTGCAGATAGTCTTGTAAGGCTGTCTCTCAGCACACAGGGTCCAATTTAAATGCAGGCTGTTATTAACAGGTCAAATTAAGGGAACCTTGAGTTAAGCAACACACAAGCTATAAAAACAGTTATATCAGATGAAGACAAGGCAGAAAATGTGGGGTGGGGTGGGGAAGACAGTTTCAACAGAGATGTGAGGAATCACAGTGCAAATTATAAAAATAAAAAATATATATACTGATCTATGTATATTTGCAGAACAGTAAGACAACAGATATCTAAGCAACAATTTGGTTCTATAATACAGAATAATACAGAAAAATATACTCAGCTCTATATATTTGCAGATAGTCTTGTAAGGCTGTCTCTCAGCACACAGGTTCCAATTTAAATGCAGGCTGTTATTAACAGTCAAATTAAGGGAACCTTGAGTTAAGCAACACACAAGCTATAAAAACAGTTATATCAGCTGAAGACAAGGCAGAAAATGAGGGGGGTGGGGTGGGGAAGACAGTTTCAACAGAGATGTGAGGAATCACAGTGCAAATTATAAAACAAAAAAAATATATAATGATCTCTGTATATTTGCAGAACAGTAAGACAACAGATATCTAAGCAACAATTTAGCTGTATAATACAGAATAATACAGAAAAATATACTCAGCTCTATATATTTGCAGATAGTCTTGTAAGGCTGTCTCTTAGCAGCACACGGGTTCCAATTTAAATGCAGACTGTTATTAACAGGTCAAATTAAGAGAACCTTGAGTTAAGCAACACACAGGCTATAAAAACCAGTTATATCACCTGAAGACAAAGCAGAAAATGAGGGGGGGTTGGGGAAGATAGTTTCAACAGAGATGTGAGGAATCACAGTGCAAATTATAAAGCCAAAAAAATATGTACTGATCTCTGTATATTTGCAGAACAGTAAGACAACAGATATCTAACCAACAATTTAGCTCTATAATACAGAATAATACAGAAAAATATACTCAGCTCTATATATTTGCAGATAGTCTTGTAAGGCTGTCTCTCAGCACACCACATGTAGTTTGTAATACAAAAAAGACAAACCATAAACACTGACAAGAAAGCATCATATATACAGTTCCATTGTGCAGTTAGCAGCAGATTTGCGTGATGTTTAACAAAGTGTGCACACATGCAAGTTATGCCTATTTGTGCATTGGTAAGTGGCTTGCAAATGTGAGCAGCATTGCTAACGTTAGTAAAAATAATATTATATGGCATGTAGTGTATTCACATCCAGGACCATGTGTATGCCAGTCCTACATTTGCACCTTTGCCACAACAATGTTTAGGAAACAGTTGTGTATGGCGCACTTCATTGTTTTAAACTACCATGTCACAGAAGTAAAAGAAAGACTGCACACTCTGTACTAGAACCCAGTACCATCTGTTCTCCAGGCCAGGTTTTCACACTGGCCAAGGGGATTAATTTAATATAGCTGATTACTATTTTTGGCCACCTGCTTCATAGGTGGTGCACCACTGTTCTTGCAAACCCAATAACACAGCCATTACCCGCTTATGCTATTTGCGCTATACGATGAATCAGGCAAAAAGCCAATGGAAAAGGACAGGAATAAGAAAGAAAACCTTAGTAATGGACACATCTGAGTAAAATAAGTGTCTGCTGTCACATGTTAAGGAACTTCCTGACAAATCCACCACTATTTACTTCATTACTGCACCAAGTTAAGAGATACAAGGATATGACATAATATTATTACATAATATAAAGCAAATAGATGAAAGAAGTGTGCAGAACAGACCACCAGCAAAAATCCAAGTTTATTTAAGCGCTTTTCATCAAGTTTCAGACTTCATCAGAATAAAGTCGCATGATCATGACAAGCATATATACACCACCCCACCTGACCTTTGGTCAATATAATTACATAATTTCCTCTAAAACAAACATTATACAAATTTGGTACAAATTATTAAAACTTAACGTTCTTGCAGAAAATAAAAATAAAAATGCAACTAATAAACCTATAAAAAATACATAGATTTTCATTTTAAAACAGAACTCAAGAAAATTCTGTTATTAAGAAAGGCATTAGTTTTAATCTGCCATATCAATTCTTTGAATTCTAGCCATTCGCCCATTGGTCGTCTTCTTGCTCCAAGGTCAATGTGGTCTAAGGCCCCAAACCTAAAAGTATGTGTGGGGCATGCACAAATGTGCTTGTACAAAGCACTATTTATGCTTTTGTTCCTGATGTCATATAGGTGTTGGAACACCCTCTGCCTCAGTGCTCTTTTGGTCTTACCAATACAGAAACTGTCACATAGATCACACACTGTGACATACACCACTCCCTTTGAGTAACAGGAGTATTTCTTCCTAGGTTTTACCATTCCATAACCAGTGATTTTGATGGCCTCACCTTGAAACATGGCTGAACACTGATTACATCTTCCACATTTGTAGCAACCGCCCAATATGAGTGCACTAGAGTTCCTTTCTAATAGGCCCTTTAAACTAGCTTCCCTCTTGTACACTATAGTGGGCTTGTTTCCCACTACTGAATGTACTTTGTTGTCAATAGTGAACATATCCCATAATCTACATATAATGTTCCTGGTGTCATAAAAGTCAACATTAAAGAGAAGAATGAAAGCTCTTGAGAAACATTCCTGTCTCCCAGTCTGATTTGCTCCAGTGGGGCCATTCTCATTAGACAATAAGCAAAAAAAGTCCCGATTTCCCTTTTTCTAATCACCTCATTGGCAATGTCCTGAACAAAATTGCCAGAGTAGCCCCTTCTGGTCAGCATGTTTTTTAACTTGGCACACTCACTCAAAAAATCATCCAGTCCTGCATCATTCTAGTTAACCTAACATACTGGCCCTTAACTAGGGCTCTTTTTTGGTGCACTGGGTGCCAGCTGTCAAAATGCAAAAATGAGTTTGATATGTTGGCTTCCTATACAAGTGCAAAGTGAAAGCTTTGTTCACATAATCTTTTTTGACTGTTACATCCAAAAAATTAAGTTGGCTGTTGTCCCTGGCCATGGTGCATTTAAGGAAGGAGGTAGTTTGATTAATATAAATGAAAAACCTGTCCAGTTCCTCTTCACTTCCCTTCCAGAAAATCACCAGGTCATCAAGGTACCACCCGTATAGTGCCCAAGAATCTTTGTAAGTTGAATTTAAAATAAATAAATCCTCCCAGTGTGCCAGCACAATGTTGGCAAAACTGGGGGCACAACAATTGCCTGTTGCCACTCCTTGCTTTTGTTTAAAAAGCTGTCCCTCGAAACAAATAAAATTGTTTTCAAGTACAAGCTCCATACATGTACGTATGGTCAAGATGGTATTGAGCGCTAGACTGGAGTTGAAACACAGATATTCATAAAACCACTCCAAACCCTCATGGTGTGGGATGACTGAGAATAAATCTTTAATGTCGATGGTCACCATTATGAGACCATCATCATACATCTCAGGTTTTATTTTGGTGAGGAAATCCAAGGAATCCCTAATAATAGTGCCTCTTCCATCTAGTGTTCCCTTCACCTTGTAATCAACAAATTTTGCTAGGGCAAATGTCTTGGAAGCCTTGGCATCTACTATTGGATGCAGGGGTGGGTTGCTGATTGACTTATGAATCTTTGGGATCCCAAAAATAGTTGGGATCCTTGTTTCCTTGGTGTCTAAAAAGTTGTGTTCACTTAGTTCCAACTGACCATTCAATAGTAATTCATACAGGGTGAGCTCAATATTCCTGTAAGCAATGTTCATCTCATTGCATGTATGTGTCACTGAACAACAATTCAAACATTTTACTATTGTATTTGGAAACATCCATCACAACCAACCCACCACCCTTGTCTGGTTTCATGATACGGGCATCCCTCTTACCCAGTATTTCATTTAGCAGTTTTTTCTCCCTGTTGTCCAAATTAGAGGCTTTGGTAATACCTTTAGACTTCAGTTCCATGATTTCTTTCTCCCAAAGAGTTTCAAAAAGGTGGACCAGTGGATGGGAAGGGGGTATGAAGGTACTAGGTCTAGTCAAGTGAGAATTCGGTACTGCTAGGTTTTCATTGTCTGAAAAATTAAGGGCTAAATTCAGCTTCCTGGTAAAAAGTTTCAACTGTACAATAGTTTCAGTCAGGTTGGCCCTTTTTGCTGGTACAAAGTTCATAGCTTTAGAAAAAAGTTCGGCCCACTCCCCATCAATCACCAGGTGACTAAGATTGTAGATACTGAAATCACCTTGCACATTTTTAATAATTTTACATGCATTAAAATCATCTTCATGACAAATCAGAATATCACTCATCTCCAATGTTGGGTCTGAGCACCCCCCTCCCCCTCCTCTGTTGGCACTGGTACTGTCCCTGGCCATACCTCCAACTTCTTTGATTCCCATCCATCTGGCTCATCAGTCTTTCTGATCTCCTCATCGGGGGGCCCTAAAGGGGCTCCAAACTTCATATTGTCACTGTCCAAGTCAACATTTACATCCTGTTGAGCTTGCCCATTAAAGAAACTAGTTTGCTGACCTAGTGGTGGTTCTAGGTAGGCCCTACCACCATCATAATCACGTTTGTCTCTAACTAGTTTCTTTTCTTTTCATATTCTAATGTCACCTAGATCTTTATTTACCACAGTAAACACTTTATAAAAGTCATCCTTTTTGTGCTCAAATAAAAGGTTATTTTTTATACTAGTGTCAAGTTTGTTAATTTCAGTCAATAAATGGGCCATTTTTCTATTTTTGTCAACAACTCACAGCCTTGTCTGTTAAATAATATGATTAAATCATGATGTAACTGTGAGTCCTTAACCAGTCCAGTTGGATATCTCCACATACGGAGGCCCTTAGGGACTTACTCACATTTTAGACATTCATTTAAATAACTATTTTTCAACTGAGTTTTTTTTATATTTAAACAAATGTTCTTTATAAGAATGAATTTGTTCATCTGCAGTACCATTAGTGTGTTGTCCAAGTCCAGCATCGTAGTTCCATTCTGTAACATGTCTAAGCCATTGTTCAACCGAAAAATCCAATGTTATATTAATCCCATTGTTTGGCAAGCTTCCCAAATGAACGCTCACCTCGCCATGTACCTCCTGGTGGAAGCCACTCCTCCTTGAACTCCATTGCTCTGATTGCCCACTCTCTGGGCTGGGGTGATGAATGGCCTTTGCGAGGCCTGGAAAATAGACTCAGTACTTCCACAAACAGGCTCCGATCCATTTGAAATAAGTCTGTCAACTTTCTGAGTAAGTTTAGCCACTGTTGCTGCCAAAGGAGCCACAGACTGCAATTCAGCTGACAAATCAGTGCTGGAAGCCACTCCCGACTGCTCCAGATCATCCATAATCCACAGATCAAGAAGTAAACAAAGTAGAACCACTCAAAAGCTTTTTCAAAGATGGCTGCCATTCTGTAAACACTACTGATCTGCATCTCTGCATATAACCTGTGGAAATCTAAACCCTGAGGTGGTATCAAGAACTTTTAAACAAGAAATCTTGGTAAAAATAACTTCAGCTGCATCCATCTAGTGTCCAGGAAGTGAACAAACTAAGAGAAAATATACTATCTAAGAGGATTATTACAGAGTATCTGTCTCTGAAGAGATTCCCAAACAAAGGAACTGTCTATTCAGAAGACTCTGAGTTTTACTGCTGACATAAATGTCGAAGGAAGACAAAAGATGGACACAACTACCACAAAACGAAACTCTCAGAACTGCAATCACCGGAGAAAGATGTTACTTCGAAAAGACAAAAAATTATTAAACAACAGGAACAATTAAAAGCAGGGACTAAAACCAAGCCAGATTCAATGCTGAACATGGAGGATATCAGAGCGGCTCTGTTACCCATTCAAGAAGCTCTAAAAGAATTAACTGTACAGGTACAAACTTTTGGAATATCCTGTACTCAAATCCTTGAGAGAATGGATAAAAGTGAAGCCCGGATAGCAGACAATGAAGATAAACTAAATCTGTTAGCAAAAAAATCAGATGCACATGAGCTTGAGATTCGAACTATGCAAGCCAAAATAACTGATTTAGAGGCAAGATCTAGAAGGAACAATGTAATTGTCAGAGGAATACCGGAGTCTGTACAATATAATGACTTAATTACATCCATTCTACAAATATTTACAAGTATTCTTGCAGATCCTGATTTGTCAAAACAAATAATCATAGAAAGAGCCCACAGAGCTCTAAGGGAATCACAGGCTTCTAACAGTCCAAGACCTGTATATGTTAAAATTTTGAATTATCAGGATGTTAGCAAGATTATCTCAACTATTAAAAAAAATGGAGGGTATGTTATGTGGAACAATAATAGAATTTCTGTGACTCAGGACTTACCTCTCCAGATCAGGCAAGCTAGACAAATGCTATCCCCTTATTGTAAACTTCTTATTGAAAAGCATATAAAGTTTCAGATGAAGTATCCCAATACTTTAATATTCACAGTCGAAGGGTCCAAATATTCGGTTTCGTCAAAAAATGAAGCAAAAGCTACCTTTTTGAAGCTTTTTAAGGTTTTGCCTGCTTCAGAGACTTGATCTGGCTCTCCGTAGCGACTGGCATGGTATCCGAAGCTGGATTTAGCTGCTACTGTGGATCGTGGTCTTGGTAATCCTTTGTTTGCTTCTTGTTCTGTGTTGGGCCCCTTTCTGTGGAGATAAGAGTTCGTTTTTTAAATCCTAGACTTTCGAGACTGTTTTTCGAAGTTTTATTGCCTTTACGAATTCTGCTCTTCTGCGTAGTAACAGGAAATGATTCTGTAGCTTCTAAGGGGGCTTTATTCACTGTGGCACTTCCGGGAGTGCGTCGCTGTCAAGGTTCCCCCTTCGCGATCGTTTAGACTGTTTTTCAGGCTTGGGAAGACGAAGAGGACTATGCTGGACTGATTTAAAGTAAATGCAGCATCGAAGAAAGTTGTATAATAGTACTTTAAGCACATATGTTCAAGATGCTGCATGTTTATTTCCCCTAATGGTCAAAACTTCTTAATGTTAAAGTATAATAATGCTGAACAAGGAATGGTTAGACAGGTAAGCATTTAGGGCAGGATTCTCCTTTAACATTATTAAATGTCTGTATGTTTGGGCATAACACTGAGAAATGCTGATGTTATTAGCTTAAACATGTGAAAATGTATAACTAAACATTAGGGGTGGTTGGATGCTAATAGGACTATATTTTTACAATAATGCAGGTTTTTAAATATAAATAATCTTGTCTAAAAACTGAACTCTCATTTTATTGTATAAACAAGGGGTTTTAATATAGGTAATCTGAAGTGTTCATTTGAAGTTTGGTTAAAAATAAGGAAAGTTAACTATTTTTACACAATAGATGTATATGTAATGTTTTGATTTGATGTTTTCAGACAGTAATAACTTTTTATTAGGATGAGACAATTAATACTTATATGATGTTCCTAGTTAGATAATTAATGATTTACTCACAAATAACTGATACAAGAGATGTGGAGTAAGAGTGGTGTTTAATAGGGAATGTTTAGATTAGGCTTTGTAGAATTAGAGTTAGGTGTTATAGGTTTTGATTATACTATATGTTTTATTTATTGTTACCTGAAGTATATATCAAGGACTATGTTAGTAGTTAATACAATTGTTTACTCTATGCAAAACCTATATATGTCCTGGTCCAAGGGTAGAGTGGGTAGGCACTGGTATGGGACGGGATATCAAGAATGCTTCCAAATCATATATATTCTCAAAAAGTCTCTGAGTACACTTGATCTTTTCTTTTTAAAGGTTTCAAAAAATGAATAACAGAGTAAAATGTGGGAAATAGACTCATGGAATATAAAAGGGCTCCAGAGCTTACAGAAGAGGAAACTATTTCTTCATTTACTTTTGCAGTCTGGGGCGTGTTTTACACTACTTCAAGAAACACATTTAACTAATGATCAATGGGCAGAGATCAAAAAAAGGAAATGGATTAAAGAGGTCATAGCTTCAGAAGGTAAGACCAATAGTGCAGGGGTAGCCATAGTTATTAAAAATCAATATCAAGGTAAGATTCTGGACTCTAAAATAGATAAGGAAGGAAGATGGTGCTTTGTTACTCTCTCTTCTAAGATACACGATAAACCTATTTTACTTTGTAATGTATATGTACCATGTAGTAATCAACAGTGTTTTATAGCATCATTATATCCGGTGTTAAACCAATATAATAAATATCATATAATAATAGGAGGAGATTGGAACTCTTATCAAAATCCAAAATTGGATAGGTCTTGTTCACAAAGGTCATTTAATAGGCAAGCGGTGGTTGCATTAAATGATTTGAAAGAAGATTTCCAACTATATGACCCTTTTAAATATACGAATAATCCTGCCAATACAAACAATTTTACTTTTTACTCACCGTGTCACAAAATGTGGTCGAGAATAGATTTTTTTCTGATTTCACAAACAATGATTAATTTTGAACCATCAGTTCTCATACATGCGCGTTATTTGTCGGATCATTCAAAAATCTCATTACACTTTTCTAAAGATTCTATGCATAATTTGTCTCACAGGGGATATAATTGGTCTTTAAACCCAAATCTATTAAATAAAGAAGAAATAATACAGGAAATCATAGATGTTCTTAATAGTTTATTAGTTAAGTTGGAGAATTCTCAACATTCTCCTGATATAGAATGGGCAACAGTTAAGACGCAAATAAGAGGGATTTTCTTGCAAAAAGCTTCATATTATAAAAAAATGTATATTAGAGAGATACAAGATTTGGAAGATAAAATAAATTCACTTGATCAAAAGCTGATTCTGAATTACAACAGTCAAACAGAGGAGGAATTATTCAAATGCCAAAAAGATCTTTTCTTAATTCAAAATAATAGGTTGACGTTTTATGAGCATAAAATGTTAGCGAGGTATGCTAATCATATTCAAACACCATCAAGGGCATTAGCTAGAATTATTAATCAATCAAAATCAGCATCTGTAATTTCGGAAATACAGCTTGGCAATACAATATATTCTAAAACCACAGATATTATTAATGTTTTTGAAAGAATATACTCGAATATTTATGCGGATCAAAAGGATCTATCTTTAAATGGATCTACTGAGGAATTTTTCCAGAAAATTAGTTTCCCAAAAATAGATGACATTTCCCAAGAAGATCTAATTAAACCTATATCAAGGGAAGAAATAACTGATAGAATCAAAAATTTCAAGTCATATAAGGCACCGGGGCCTGATGGCCTGACTGCTGAATTTTATAAAACTTTTTGTGATATTCTGGGTAAAATACTCTTGATTGTATTTAATTATATAATTAATAATAAAATTAATGATCTCCATTTTAACGCATCAAAAACTATTCTTATACCTAAAATGAATACGGATACTCAGAATCCGGATAATTATAGACCTATCTCACTTTTAAATGTTGATATGAAAATTTTGACTTCTATCTTGGCTAACAGATTGAAAAGAATTATGAATCAAATAATTTCTAGTGAACAAGCTGGTTTTGTAACTGCCAGACAAACAAGTGATAATATATTAACACTACATTCATTAATTTCTTATGCTAAGCAAAAGAATTTAAATATTTATGCACTCATAATTGATGCTAAAAGGCTTTTGATAGGGTTGATGTAGGATTTTGTTTGACACTCTGCCACAGTTCAACATACCCAAGGAATTTATATCATGGTTGCAAATTTTATATACTAATCCCTACACTACTTTATATATTAACAAAAGTTTCTCTAAAAGAATACAACTTAAAAATGGAACACGACAGGGCTGTCCTTTGTCTCCCTTGTTGTTCAATATATATTTAGAACCTTTATTTTTATATATTAAACAGAATGTATATCATAATGCACCCATATTATATGGAACAAAAATATCCATGGCGGCGTTTGCTGATGACCTTAATATTTACTGCACAACACCAATATCAGATACTGAAAAATTACTGAAAGCGGTGGAGAACTTTGCAGTAATATCTAATTACAAAATTAACCTTAAAAAAACAAGCATATTTCCCTTAAGGACTCCGAAACCATTTTCACTTCTTTCATTGGTGGGACAGGTAAAATCTGAAGAGAAAATTAAATACTTGGGTATTACCTTTTCTACAGATGATAAGGAGTTTTATAACACTAACATTAAATTAGTCTGGGATCACATAATATCTGATTTTAAAAGATGGAAAAATCTAAAGTTACCGGTATTAGCAAAAGTTGCAATTATTAAAATGAATGTTTTACCCAGATTATTATATATATTTAGATCTGCTCAAGTATTCATTTCCAAAGGGTTTTTTAAACAAATCCACAGGGAATCCGCTAAGTTTATTTGGGATCCAAAAAAGACCAGAATATCATATGATAAATTGATGACCCCAAAAAATAAAGGGGGACTAGACCTACCAAATTTCGAAATGTACTATTCAATAATAAATTCGAACAGGATCTTAAGAATTGCCAACTATGATATATCTAGCAATAAATGGACACCAATGTGGGTAACTGTGAACTATAAATATATCTCAAATTTGAATATTAACCCCAAAGCAGTACCTTTTTTAAAAAAGGAAATGATTAAATCGTATGATATAATGGATCACATTAAATTATATATAACGTCAGTACAGAATCTATTTGGATCTCTAAATCTTATCCAGCATATGATGGTCTTCCAACCTTTTCATAAAAATCCTAACTTGAAAATTAATAATAAACTAATAAATCTCAAAATTTTTCCTCTTATGATGAATCTTACCTTACTTGATATATATCCTTACTTAAAAGAATCCATTAATACAATAAGACAAGAAATGAATCTGCCCAAATCATATTTAACTATTTTGAGACAGATTAAGGAACTAGCTATAAGTTATTTTGATGACTTTAAAATTAAAGATGAGGAAATAACAAAATGTTTCAACTTATGGCAATCTCTTCAACAAGATGTCAAATATATAGCAGCCACTAATAAATTAATAAAGGATTTTAAATTTCAGAATACAGTGCTTATTTCAAAATATTGGAGGGAGAAATTACCACTTACAGAGGACAAGCAGTTCAGGAAGGCAATTAATCTAACAACGAAATCAATATCTTTCCAAAAATTAATGTATACTCAACTTATGATTTTTGGCAATGCCTATTATACACGCCTCAGATTGCACAAGTTTAATTCTAAAAACTCTCCAAACTGTCCATATTGTACAGATCAAACAGCAGATCTTCTTCATATGTTCTGGAGCTGTAAATGTATCTATAAACTCTGGAATTCATTAAAATTGCAACTTCAAAAGATGGGATATCAAAGTTCAACACTTTCATGGGAATTCATGATATTACATATCCCTCCAAAACAACTTCCTAGATCCCAAGTCACTATATTTATTAATATTTTCTTACTAATGAAACTTTATATAGTCACAAACTGGTTAAATCCATCTCAAACCTCATGGAACAATTTTAGGACTTTAGCAATAAGACATATATTAGCTCACAAACTACTTTTGAAGGATCATAATAAAAATATTAATAACCCAAAGATATGGGAACAAATTTTTAATATCATACTGGCATAATATATGGAGATCGAGTGTATGTGAGACATATATACTCATTACGGGAAAAGATGTTAATAAGTAAAGATTGAGATAACTGACTTATGTAAAATTCTTTTGTTATATGTTTCTGTATAACTTGATGTTACATTTGGAGGCATTCATGTAAATATTGTATATATGTTTTTGGGATTGAACTAGATAGGATAGTTAGAAAGTATTAATATTTTTTTTTGTTTTGTTTAAGTTTGTATGGAAAATGCTAAAACAATAAAGATTTATTATTGAAAAAAAAAAGAACCACTCAAAAGCAGCAAATAGATGAAAGAAGTGTGCAGAACAGACCACCAGAAAAAATCCAAGTTTATTTAAGCACTTTTCATCAAGTTTCAGACTTCATCAGAATAAAGTCACATGATCATAACAAACATATATGCACCACCCCACCTGACCATTGGTCAATGTAATTACATCATTTCCTCTAAAACAAACATTATACAAATTTGGTAAAAATTATTAAAACTTAATGTTCTTGCAGAAAATAAAAATAAAAATCCAACTAATAAACCTATAAAAAACACATAGATTATAATTTTAAAACAGAACTCAAGGAAATTCTGTCATTAAGACCTGGAACTTGACAGGCATTATTTTTAATCTGACATGTCAATTCCTTGAATTCTAGCCATTCTTCCATTGGACCTCCTCTTGCTCCAAGGTCAATGTGGTCTAAGGCCCCAAACCTAAAAGTATGTGTGGGGCACACAAAAATGTGCTTGCACACTCTGTACTAGAACCCAGTACCATCTGTTCTCCAGGCCAGGTTTTCACACTAGCCAAGGGGATTAATTTAATATACCTAGTTACTACTTTTGGCCACCTGCTTCATAGGTGGTGCACCACTTTTCTTGCAAACCCAATAACACAGCCATTACCTGCTTATGCTATTTGCACTATATGGCACATCAGGCAAAAAAGGCAATAAAAAAGGAGAGGGATAAGAAAGAAAACCTTAGTAATGGACACATATGAGTAAAATAAGTGTCTGCTGTCACATGCTAAGGTACTTCCTGGACAAATACACCACTATTTACTTCATTACTGCACCAAGTTAAGATATACAAGGATATGACAGAATATTGTTACATAATACATTCTAGGTTCAGGATATACCTTGCAGATGCAGCAGTTGAGACAATTTTATTTCAGGCATAAAATTTGCTTGTGTCTACTCCCATGGGATGGAGGCATACAGGAAAAAACAGAATGTAGGCTAGATGTATGCTTTAGAGTTTGTTAAATAGCTCCACTCTACTGAAATCACCTGCTTATGCTGTAATTAGCAGCTATGAAAAACATCTGCTACTTTAATGAATATATGAACTTGGTTAGTGCCCATTGGTGTGTGATGTGCAACTATGTGCCACTGTGTACACCAATGCTGAAACAAAGTGAACACAAAGGAACTTATTACTTTTGTCTGTGCCAGTTATATTGTGCAAATAAAAAGTTCAAAAAGTACAGGGAAGATTGCCGACCCTGCAGTAGGGCCCAGGATCTTTTATACTCTAATCTTAGACATACACATGCTGCCACACAAATAGTTATGTGATATGTGTTGAGAAACTTGCTATTTATTATTCCATTTCCTGTGGTTGCATTATGCACCACATCACACAAACAAGGACTAAAATTAAAAAAAAAAAATTTAATGTAATGCAGATAGATAAGACATATTTTAACAAACAATAAAGGAGATGACACAGAACTTGTAAGTTGTGCACTGCTTACATACTTTTACACTTCACAGACCTATATGTACACCTCTGTAAGTGTAAGCTGACACCCCCCAGTGTCATAATTCACTGTTGCCATGCGTTCAACATAAATACTGTGGAAGTGACTACATGAAGTGAACATCCTTACATGGTTACAAATTTTGTGATTCAGCAATCCTAATGAGTTTTGACCTCATTTGCATTGTCACCGTGTTGACAGCCCTGAATCTACACTGTTGGTAACAATGTAGGCAGGGAAACTGAAGGGGAGCCTAATGTTGTACAGGTTATTACTCAGGTGTATATATCTGCACAGAGGAATTCAGGTTTGGGATTCTAGATTCCATGGGGTTTACACTTTTAGTTGTCTGTATTAGGTATAATTACATTGTTCATTTGAGGGTGGGGGTGCACAACGGCATTTATGTCATGGAACTTAATAAGTACTTTTTGCTATTTTTAACATAACTTTTTAGCATCTGACATGTCTGGGAATGTCATATTGTGTGTGTGTGTCACATGTTAGGTTCTGTTCTGTGCAAATGTACAGACAATTACTTGATCTAGTTTCGATGTAGACTCTTTTGTGTGGCTGTATTTGGTAAACTTTTGCATACATGACCAACACGAGTACTGAGTCTACACTGTTACTTTTCAGCTTGTTGAATTGCTCCACCATGTTGATTTCCTTATTAGCAAACAATTTATATACTTATGCTGTATTTTGCATGCCATGAAAGTTTCCATATTTGCGTGTGAGTGCTCACCACTACACAGAGTTTACTGAATCTAAAACTTTTCATGGCATGGTCAAAATTATCATGTAGACTTTATTGAATCCCCTGTAGTTTTATTATCAGAAGATTATATGACTGGCATAGAGCCTTGCAACTTATATTACATTCCTTTAACACTGCATTATGAGATTATAAAGTACATGTTACTCATAAATAGCAAGTTTATTACAGTATGGGTTTAGTATAGACTATCATGTGATTCAGTACTCTGCATCTGGAATTTATTCTCCCACTCTTGTGACCCACCACATAGGCCCTTATTATGGTCCTTGTGATGAGATGATGCCTGTGATGATCAGTATTCATTGAGGGTAGTACACAATTGACAAACCTGTCTTTGGTCAATGAATGAGATAAGACCCTCTAATACGTAGGTGGCATGTTATAATCACATTACCTGATTAAAATATGCAGATAAGCATATAAAGAAGTACAAATAAAACTATAATACAAGACACAAAGATATCTAGTGAAGCACATGAAACAAAAAAAGTAGAGACAGAGAGAACGCAAGTGGCATACGCACTATAGGAGCAGTTCACTTTCAAGATAAGCCATAAAAATAATACTAATAAAATAAGATAAAATAAAAAAAATCTTCTAATGCTTGTTTTACATATGCTCTGATAAATATGAAGCAGCATACACTTTCTCATAATGCTGTGCACCTTTTCATGTTAATAAAACAGAATTAAAAATTACCAGCATTTAAAGGAAAATATGACATGCTTCATATAAATAAACATACTCAATAATGGCACTTAATGCCTTAAAAGTGTTATACTGTGATATTGTTTTCAATCTGCACAATTCATTTAATTCCAGCAGAATAGATGTTTCTGGCTTAAAAGTGAATTTATATTAAAAGTATTCAGTACAACTGTATCACCACCATGTCTGCTTGGTTGCAGATCTGGAAAATATGTAGCTTAAAGGACAGTTCAGAATCTTTATTCATAACATGCTTAGGAGAGCATTTTTCTTTTTCCACCTCCCACACAGCTGACCGTCAACACATCCTGGTGCCTCTGTTCTTCATCGGGTCACATACCACTCCATTGCCTGTCCCCTGGAATAAATCCACAGGACTGGTGACAGCAAAGAAAGCGCAACCTTGGATTATGCATGTTATACTATCAGGGAGGTATTTTATTTTATGCCCCACCCCCAGTTTCTTCCATCCTTCCCTGCATCCACCAGTATGTCCAAGGGGCAGACATGCAAAACACACATGCTGGCCAACAGTGTCCACCACCTGTCCCTCCTTGGGCCTCACCCCTTCTAACATCAAGAACCTCCACCTTGGATTATATAATTGATATGCCCTTATGACCAATCTTCTCTTTAGGATAGGCACACCCATCACTAACTGCCAGTGCCTCAGACAACCAAGCCACTAATCAAACTGAGGTCATCTGAGCCATAGTTCAGGCTTTATCACTCAACACCACATCAGTTGCAGAAAGGGTATATTTATTATACTTGATCATAATATCTGATGAATACCCTGTTAGGTACTCTTGTACTTTCTGATTGTTCTTATGCAACAATTTATCTAAACAATGAACTGAGTTTTTTTTGTTTGTTTTCCTGATTTGCCCAGACTGAATTCTGTTGAAGTTTCCTGTTATTTGCCCAACCTATAAATCTGCATCCTTTACAAAGGAATATATTCAAACAATACAGACAGAGAAAGACTGATACAAGAGGAAATATAAAAAACTATGAATGATATCAGACAGATCCAGCATGATGACACGTAGTATGTCATGGGGAAGTAGGTGGAGTTAAATAAAGTTAGCATTGTCTTTAAGTTGTCAGACTGTCCAGTAATACAAGTGCAGGAATCTCTGCTTTCTAAAGGTTTGACTTTCTTTCTGGATTAGCATTTAGTTTATGTGATGTTATAAGGGATTTGCTGTTCTTTAACAGGAATTTGAAATTGAAGATGTTATTTCGCAGGGAAAAAAAATCCTTTACCCTTAAGAAATTTGGCAATTTTACTGCCAAATGAAATAGTTTAATAATGACATTTCAGAATGCTTGTGAAAAGGAGATTTATGACCTTGCATAGAAACTTTGTAAAGGTATATTAACTATATGGCAATTGCTGAGACTCGAACACTGAAAGAACATATAATTAATGTAATGATAGACATTAGGCCAGCAGGTATAGGCAGTGGGATTGTTATTTTAAACCACTGTGATTATGTAGATGCTACACGGTCATTATATGACACAAACTTTTTACAGAAAATATTGTCTAGTGTTGCCAAGGGAATTATATCAACTGTTACATGTATATTATAGGATTTAAAATTATATTGGGATTGAAATGTTTGATTATTTTTATATTTCTATTCCTGTAAAATTATCAATTTATGCACTAATATACATCCATAAAACATTAGTTAAGCCACCACTTGGGCCTATAGAATATGGCTAAATTTGGTTAACTCTGGTTAACATAGCCATTATCAATTTATTTGGAACACACTTTTTTATGAAAAGTGAAACATTTTATAGCAGGCAGCAAGGACTTCATTAAAAACTATATAAACAAGATGAATCCAAAACAGAATAAGATTACTTTTCAGCTTGTTTCTTTGGATACAGAGCTTCACTCCATTGTTACACTGATCTCTCTTTACTGTAATAGCACTTTGCAGTCATTTATCAAAATATAATTCTTCTTTAAATGCATCCCTTGGGATTTTAGGTACTTATTACAGCTCATTTTAAAAAAGTATTTTTTATATATTTGAGAATAATCCCTGGGAGCAAATAAGAGGTGTTGCAATGGGCACTCTTGCACAAACTACCTATGCAATTGTGGTGCTTAGAGTGGAATTCAAAAACATTTAATTGGTACATATCTTTAAGGAAACATTTTTTTCTGTGTATGTCTTTTATGTGATATTTTTATGATCTGGGGAGGCACCAATCAGTCAGACAAATTCAATAAATGGTACATGGTAGCACAAAGTTTTATTTTCAGTAAGCACTGTGTAGAGGCACGCACCACCATGCAAACAAGGAAAACACAGTGGCATGCTAATTACAGCATAAGCAGCTTAATTGCATGCCAATCAGCCAATCCAACACAGTGGAGCTATTCAACAAGCTATAAATCAACTGTATAAAATCAGTGCTCATTTTCCTTGTGATTTCCAAAACCTATTGAAATACAGCCACAGAAAGGAGTCTACACAGAAAGAATGTTAGGGGCTGTTGCTGCTTTAGTTCTTTTGTATTTGTAAGAGGCTGAAGCCTATACTGCTGCCAATAGACCTAGGCCAAGAAAGAGAAGAGTTTTAATGCCCTGTTTAACTTTTCCCAACCTACATGATGTGGAAATTGTAGAGTGCTACAGGGTGGATAGGGGCACACTACAGGAGCTCTGTAACCTCAGTTGTCATCAACTCAGAGTCAGAGCCAAATGAGGGGAGCCCATCCCAGTGGAGATAAAGGTAGCTGTATCACTTAGAATCTTAGCTTCAGGTACCTCTCAGAGTCCAACAGAGGATATGCTGGGGGTGTCACAGGCATCAGTATCCAGGATTCTGCAGCAGTTACTGAATGCTATGCTCCAACATGCCAGAAATATGTAGGAGGTCTGCCATGTAGCACACTACCCTGATGTACTGGGTGCCATAGATTGCACACATATAAAAATTAAGGCAACAATCGGGGAACGGAGTAGGCTCTACATAAACAGAAAGGGCTACCACTCTGTTAACTGCTATGCTGTGTGTAATACCAAGGGAATCATCTTGAATATGTGTGCTGGCAAACCTGGCAGTTACCATTACTCACATATCTGGCACACCTCCCAGCTGTACCAGATGTTTGCTAGGGGGGATATCTCACATGATCATTTACTGGGGGATGTAGGTTATGCACTGGAACCATGGATGATGAGACCCATCAGAAATGCACACCCACACCCACTGAAGAACACCATAATGAGGCACATGCTCAAACCAGAAATATCATATAATGTGTGTTTGGGCTGCTGAAGTCATGGTTCTGGTGCCTAGATACATCTGGAGGATCCCTGTAGTACAATCCATAGACAAGTACTGAAATATCCACAGTACGTGCCATGCTTCACAACATCATCCTGAGAAAACAGCTTCAGCAGAATCAGCAAGAGAAGGAGCACACATACCACCACCAATGCCAAAGTCACCACAGCCACAGGCAGATGAGAAGTCAGAGGGGGAACTATCAGCTGCTGTGGGTGTAGGAAGATGTAGGCATGCTCAATATGCCCTCACATTTGCTAAGGGTCAATGCATAGCACACTTACTCACCATCCAGGGGCCTAAAACCTTACTCCTATACACATACATATAGTAACATTGAAGGCAGGCAACTCTCACAACCTTTAGCTTCCCATGTACTGAGTCAGCCCTGAACTAAAACTGTGGCAACTACTGCATTTACAAGGTAAGTCTTGAACCTGTATTGTAGTGTGTAGTGATATGAATGAGTTGCATATCCTTGTATATCATTACTTGGTACTGTAAGCAAGTAAAATGTGGGAGATTTGTACAGAAATTACCTTAACATGTGACAGCAGAGACTTAATTGACTTATATGTGTACATTATTAAGTAGAAGGGCTCAGGCATGAAATATTCGCACAAATGTACCTCTCAAAACTACTGATTATCACTGCATGCCCTCATTTTAGCACTATAGGTTTGTATTGTAGAATCATTAAAGAGAGAGGTTAGAAAGTAATGATACACATTGCAGTTTTTAATTTCACAGCCCTCACAAGATCATTCACAATAAAGTTGGGAAATGTTGATGCTATCAACTGTCTAACTTTCCAAGGCCAATATAAGTCAAAGGTACAATTACCAGTTCACCACCACACATGCAGAAATTCTAATCACTAAGTCAGCTTTGTACCCTTAGTGTCATACACAAAGCTTATATATCCCTGAATCCAAAAGATAAAAAACAGGGATATGGCACAATTATCATCACCTGTACAGGGTGTTGTGTGAGGGGACAGGAAGCCCAGGCTGACACAAAAAGTTGGTAAGTGTGTGTGAGTAAGAATGAGAAGGAGGCATACATTTGGATAAACCAACAAATGGCCAGTGAGACAAAATGAGTTTAAGCTGTATGCATGGCTGAACCATGTAACTGCTGTGTGTGTCTGGAGGGGTCTTCCAGGTGAAATCAGTGTGTGAGTATCTGCATCTGTGCTAGCTCTATGTCTTGGTACTTCAAAGAGGTGTGGGCCATGCATGGTAGAGGTGGCAGTTCATCATTGCCATCCCTGACCACAAGAACTGGCTCTGCCAGGAGTTGCACTGGCACATTCACAGTCATGGTCAGATGCACTGCTACTACCTAAATGTGACTGATGTCTGCTGGATGAGCTCCCTTCATGGGGAAACCCAGGATCATGACCCCATGGCCTGCCACATCTGGGTGTGAACAGCTCACCCACTGAAAGAGCAGTGGAAGTACTGCCACTATAGGAGTGTGATCAGGCATGGCCACATTGGCTAACAGCAGATGATGTGGCTGACCTATGCTCATGAGGATACCGTTCCCCTCCCAGCAGGCATTCCATCACAGACAATGCTTATTCCATGACAAACACCCCTTGTTCCATCACCGACATACCACATTTCAAAGTGTCATTCATCTGATCCATTGAATCGGCAACATGGTGAAGGCAGCCATGCATGTCAGCCTGTGCCACATCTACAGCCCTGAGAATTTGTCTGGAGCAACTATGGGAACATGTCTGCACCTCCATAATGGCCATAAACATATGTTGAGAGGCATGGGAAGAGACACCTAGATCAGGTGGAGGGGGGACAGCAAGCCTCCCATGGGTACACCTAACAGCCCTCCTGCATGGCACCTCACCCTCACTTTGGCTATGGCCAGAGTCAACAGGCATTGAAGCTGCAGTAACCACATTTCCCTGATGCATTGTCTTACTCTCGACCTGCCAAAATCTGTGGACTCACTGTAATGGGTAGGAGTAGGTCTACTCGCTGTGTTTGATGGAATTTCAGGAGATGACTGTATGTTAGCCTCAGTATCAGATTCAACCTCTGCACCCCCTAACTGTGCCTCTGTTTGGCCACTATCATCATCAGAGTCTGCTGATACACTGACATCATGTAGCAAAGTTCCCATACTTCCACTGTCATGATCATCGGTGATGAGAAGCAGCAAAATACAGGAAATAAATCAATACCTACACTACTATAGTCCAATATATGCATACAAACTAACAGTGGTACCACTATTACAGACAGTACAGCAATACACACAACAGGCCTTACATTAACATCACACACTAAAATATTTCTTTAAATTGCACAGCAGTACGGACATAAAAGTGTTTGGCTTACCATATGCAGATGGTATTCTCCTCTGCAAGCTAGATGTTCCTGGGAGACATTAAGCAAAAGGCAAAGGCAACATCACTACAATTAACAGTAACGCAATGGGTAATACTTTTACCCCTTTATATGTCCATTAACTATACTTTCAACAGGAACTAAGCTAATCAATCAGAATGTGTTGTTAACTGTAGCAATCTTCAATCCCCCTAAAACAAATTATTGTGACAAAGAAGTAAGATATTGATTTCAATTGTTTTACTATACAACAGTATTCATCTGTTGAGATATCAAAGCCTCTCTGGAAGTTCTTCTTAGAACATGTTTGCAGTTCCATGCCACTGTGGCACTGATGTCTAGTACATGCTGTTCTGCATGTTTCTGGGAGCTGTCTGGATCCCTGATAATGGCCAGGAACTATTAATTTGGTTTTAGTGGTGGCTCCATAGTAGGCCCTCCCCCAGTAACCATCTGGTCACAGCTCACTGCAGCTGATCTCCTCCATGCAGATGTGATTATGTCAGTGGTCCTGTGGTGTACATGCTAATATGTCTTGCCATGGCCACCCACCTCATTCACATCATCCACAATCTGGTGCCAAATCTGCATTCTACGTGCCATATCTCCCTGTCTTTTTTCATGCAGGAAAGCATTATGTTGCCTAATAGCATCCACTATCACCTGATTCTCAGCATCAGTGAAGGGGGACTCCAAGTTCTAACATGCCTCAGTGGCATACTCCTAGGTATCCTAAAAGACAACAGAAGGATAATATACATACGTATCACATAACTACAAAATAACTGTTCCCAGATTAAACAGTAAAGGTAGCCTCTCAGTGTAAGAAACTGGAGATACATAAAACAGTCTAGAAATGTGAAATACAAACAACAGGTTGGATCTAAAAAAGGAGAGCAACAATAGCAACATATCTTTATTTATGCCATAACAGTATCTCAGCTTTGCCACCCCCCCCCCAAAATAACAGGTAAATGGCACATTTTGCAAACAAACCATCTTTGAAATGCTAAAAATGCTATCTAAGGAACTCTCCCTGAAGCATTTGTAACTATTTATCACAGAGCATTCCATTTTAAGGTACTGTTAATTAAGCTACCTGTGAAATGCCTTGACAAACATGCCCATAGCATCAGTGCACTTCTAAGTAAAGCATACAGATAAAAGTGTAACAGCCTTTCTTTCAGATTATTTCTAAGTACATTCCAACTTATGCAGTATGCAGCTGACAAATTGCAAACATATCTTTTTATGTTCAGTAATCCTCTGTGCAGATTTTTCCAAAAGAAATAGTGTATGTTCAGTCTTCTCCACATAAACAAGTTTCCTTACCATTGGTTTGCTTAGTTAGACAGTTGCCTTTTTATAATGGTGTAGATCCAGGGCTGCTAGCATGGTGAAGATGCAAATAAGGTTTTAATAAAAAGATATTTGAGAAGATGCAAATAAGGTGCAAACTGATTAGAATTGTTCAATCCCAAATACTTGGATCAGTGTAGGAGGTGTAAACATAGTGCAGGCACTCCCTCAGTATTTGTTTTTAATGGATTATAACTGTGAATGATTACTGGTTGGAAAAGGAAAACACAACAGCAATGCAAGCTGCCTTACATCCAGTGGGTATGTCAGGTTAGGTCTACAAAGTGTTAGATGTAAGGTTGGAAATGTAAGAAAGCAGCGCACACTCCACATGTTGTGTTCCTTAACATCCAACCTGCACTTCATTTTTTGGCAACTGTATATGCTATTATTTCCAGTGAATATCCTCACATATTTTAAGGCCAATGATATAGAATGACTCACAGACTGCATGTCTCAGATTACTTGTCAGATAATTGAAGAATGACCAGCAAACACAGAGAGGTAAGAGGGAGCTGTATATTTGCAAGCAAAAATCATAACAGGTTGTGTGATCACGAAGTGCACTCCATCCAAAAATAATAAACGTACTCATAACAGCTTTATTGTTTCATATTCCTGTAGATGATGTTGTAGTTGGTTGTGTGCAGAATGATTTTGTTCCTTGCTGCAAAGCTAATTCTGTGGTAAAGAGTGATAAAGCACCCTCCTGTGTTTTAAAGGTTGATTGGAGTGAGAGTTCAAATCCAGGTGTGTGTAGGTATATCTCATGTGAAATATCATTTTCTAGTATGTATGTCATAGATTGAGTTTTCCTCATTTTAACTACTTGTCTTTTTTTTCTTCTTCGTTTTGGTCAGTGTTTGTGCAATGTGGTGCACAGTGTAATTGTGAGAAAAGAAGAAATGAATGACAGGTTTGGCTGTGCTTATCTCATTTGAGCAAAGCATGACAGTGTGCAAACTGGACCACCCAGGAAGCAAATAGGACCCAGACAGCAAAAAATAGAAACTGGATACATTCAATTAATTCTATTGGGCACAGCACAAACCTGCTAAGCAGAGTTGTGCGGCAGGTAACATAGAAACCTTAAGTATGACTATTAAATTATTGAATATCATATAAATAGTCCTGTGGCAGCAGGTGTAAATGTAGGGCTGGAGTACAGATGGCCCTGGGTTCTAGTACAGGGTGTGAGACCTTTTCTTTTTTTTTTTACTTTTGTGACATATAGGTGATTGCAATGAACTGAAACATGAGCAACTGTTATTTTGACTGTCTTGTGGCAACAGGTGTAAGTTTAGGACTGCCATACACATAGTTCTGGGTTTAAATACAGGGCATTCCATATAGTTTTACTGTTGTTCCACTTTCCATTATATTCACTTTCAGTTAGAATAGTTTAGATAGTGGAGCTGATCTTAATTATATGTATGAAGGATGAGACACTATTGTTATACCAGATTACTCTTCCAATTGCAATTATTTCATTCCTGACTGCTTGGCACTGCTGCTCTTTACTAACCATCATGCAAACATATTGCTTGGATGTGTGCACTCCAGTAAATGCTATAACTGGAATTGGCAGGAAAGCATCAGTCTTCATTGCTCTACATCTGCTGGTAGACATGGTTGTCATTAGTGGGAAAGGTTCCAGGTTTAGGACATAAAGGTGGCTTGTCCAGGAATCCTGGATATTTATTTGACTCCTAGTAAAGCATCAGTCAAAGGCTTCTGCAGGGGGACTATTCTGGCTCAAAGTTCAAGTCTGAGGCATGGAATAATTTAGCCCAGGCTGTATCCAGTGTCACTGGTATTCCATACAATGGAAAGCAATGTAGGTGTAATTTTAATGACCTACAAAGGAGGAAGAGGGATACTCTTGACCATCTGTTGGAATCATTTAGGACTGAGGACATCCCACATCTGTCTAAGTATCAATAACAGAAAGTACTTGTAAGACTTAGAAAGCTGAATATAGACATGACAGGTAAGCATACTGGTCTGCTGTTCTGTTCTGTTTTTCCCCAGCTGCCAATGATCAAGAGTTCAATGTCCAGGCCCACAGGACTAGATTGGAGAGACTGAGGGAAGTAAGTGGTATGTGTGCAGCAGAAGACAAGTGTTATCATAACATTAAAAGTTAAAGTTAGCTTTTTGGTGTTTTATAGAGTTATATCAAATTGAGCATGCATATCCCAACTGTAAAAGCAAGCATGCATGCATTATTCTGTAGCACAAAACAATTATAAGACTTTAGTCAGAGGTTGTGGTTTCAAATACCACAATTTACAGC
The DNA here is from genome assembly GCF_019279795.1 of Protopterus annectens. NCBI lineage: Eukaryota > Metazoa > Chordata > Ceratodontiformes > Protopteridae > Protopterus > Protopterus annectens. The sequence goes on along the minus strand of NC_056725.1, from coordinate 1,968,937,974 downwards.
TATAACATACTGTTATTTCTTCAAAAATATTTACATTAAATTAAAACCTCTATTACCAGTGGCACAACTGTTGTGATATAAACTGTAATCTGCATAATTGGAACACATATATGTGCAGCATATGCACATTTCAAGGATTACTTGCAGCAATCTGTAGTATACTGTGTATCTGTTAGGAGGTAGACTTAAATGTAAAACTTAAGATAGTAAAGCTGTATAATTGTATTAATGCATTATCTGTCACATATAATGGTACTAATCTTATCTCTTTTTTCTCACCCAACCCTTATCTCTCTTTATATTCTTTATTTTTATTTTATTTTATTTTTAAAATATATATTTTTTTATTTTATTTTGGTTTTAGTTTAGTTTATAAATATTTTATTTTGTTTTTATTTTTCGTTGAAATATTTTTTATTTTATTTTGTTTTATTTTCTTTTTTATTTTTTATGTGTCATAAAAATCTGTCCATGACAGCCATGTGTACCACATCACTAAATTCTCCACAGCACAGGGATGTAGGCCAGCCCCATTGGATCAGCCTGCTCCCACCCCACAATCTGTAGCAACAATATCCAGCATCTCTGGGAGCCAACCTGGCAGCACTGACTCTGCACTATCTGCACCCTCAGGTAGTGCTGGTCCAGAAGCTGGTCCAGTGGTACCCTCCTGGAGCAGTAGCAGAGGTAATGAATCACCCACAGCAATTTGCCAGGGATGGTGCATAGGGTGGTAAGCCCCTTCACTGGTGCATGCCTATGTCAGATGGAAAAACTGCTCTCCCTCATGTTCTGAAGGAGGAGGTGGAGGAGACATCAAGCACTTTAGCCACCTGTGGAGTAAAGTGACAGTGATGACAGTCCAGTGAGTGAGGACTCGATTCTCACTGCCTCCAAACTAGATGACCATGGGCCCGGGTTGTCTCCACCCTCACCCCAATCATGGTGTCCCCCATCCTTTAGTGTACATTACCATTCCTGTCTTTTGTCTTGTTTGTTTTGTCTGTCTGCAATTTCTTTCTCACCTACCCATCTTACATGACCCAGACATATCTATGTCCTTTTCTCAACATTCCTCTCTGTCTCTCAAATAAAAAAATAAATGGGCACCTGTCCCTCACAAAAAAAATCTTCCCATACTTAGCTCTCCATTTCGCACACATGTCTTTCTGACACAGTTGATTTGGTCCAACTGTCTATACAACATGATTATATTCTGGCCACCCCTCTCTCTGGAGGTGACAGTCCAAATTCAGTTAATATTCTTGACATATTTTCATTTACACTGTTAAAGAAATGGATAGCTATGGTGCTTTCCTACCTCCCCCTGCTCATTATTATATTACTTTCCCTTTGTTCTTCCCCAGCTTGCTCCCCATTTCACCACTTCCCTATCTACTCAATTTTTACCACTTTAATCTATCTGCTAAAAAATAGAACTACACACAACACACATAAGTTGCTGCAAAAGCAATGGATCCCTTCACTTTTTGAGATTAATGTTTACTCAGAGGTGTGCATCACTTATCCATGTGCAGCAATGGTGATTGGCAGCAAAATGATGTGGTTAAGTCTGCCCAAGGCTGCTTAACTCTGCTGTGTTATGCCAACACATAGTGACACATGTACTGTAAAAAAGTTATGTTATTGCATTATCAATGTTTAAATAAAAGTATTTAAAATGATTAGATCAACCTGGATTTGAACCCAGTACCATCTGGGCCCAAACAGGAATGTATCAATGCAATAACACATGCTGCCACAGAATCAGCTAAGCAGCAGTTGTGTTGCATAGACTCAATACTAACTGTCAGTCTTTAGCACTGTGGCTTGTAATTGCACACTGCTTAGCTACGCACAAACATGTGTATCTCACATGCATATACACTTTGCCAACCGTTGCTCAAACCTGCTTCCTGCTGTGCTATGGAAAAGTAAATATTATTATGCATTACTGTTGTTTACTGTCCATTTCCTGTCTATGACATGAAATTACATGTGGAAACATTACAAACTGAAGGCCCTAGCTAACAATATGTCACATATTTACAATATGGCCATGCGTTGCCACCCCCCTCCACAAGCTATGCAAACCTGGTGTCTCAGTACTTTTTCTACACATATATCATCTACATTACAGAAAGTAATATCAAATGTTGTTTGATATACAATGCAAATTAATCTGGTAACATGCAGAACTACAACTATTGACTTATAACTCTAAAAAGATATCTGAAAGTCTAGAGAAGGAATCACCATGGAACTTGTCCACAGGAATATAGGTGACTTTCAACACACTTGACCCGACCCATTCTGTTTTTGTCAAGGGTAGATCTTGCTTATTGAAACTTATGGATTTCTTTAATACTGATCCCAAGTACCTGGATGAGGGATAACGGGATATACCACCTATGTTGAGTTATCCAAGGCCTTTGACATTATCCCCATCCATTTCTCATAGTGAAGATCTCCCATCTGGGAAATAAGCCATACAGTACTTGATGGATAGCCAAATGGCTCACCAACAGAACACACACTCTCAAAGTTGGGGTCTGCATCCCCACCACTAGCCCACGTACCAGTGGAATACCACAAGGATCTGTGCTGGGCCCTCAGCTGTTTGTAAACTAGTCACAGTTGGTGGCCTGTAGTTTATCAAGTTTGCAGATGACTGTTAACTGGATACACTCATATAGAGTCCCCCAATGATGATAACATATTACAGAAGAAGTTGACACAGACAAATGATTTGTTCCACACTCACAGACTGAATCTTAAAGCAAACAGCGCCTCATTGTCCCCTTTGGCAGTGAAGTACTCATGTTAATTATGGTATACATAGCACCCCTATAAGCTCAAACACAGTGGTGTGAGACTTGGGAATACATGTTGATAGCAATCTACACTTTCATTACTATGTGTTCATAGTGGTAAGACACACATTCTGCATTGCACATTTCATGCATATGGACATCACATCCAAGACCAGGGAAATCATAGATCTGCTGTACTCTACCTTTATCAGACCACTGATTGAGTGCAATGCTCTTGTCTGTCTGTATCTCACCAGACACATGCAGCAATTAGAGGAAGCACACAGGTTTGTGACTAGGAGAATCCGAGGCCTCCAAACATGACATACATGAAAGATTGAAAGATCTGTCACTGTACTCAGTATCATGCAGGCTGCTGAGATGCCACCTATGCTTGGCCTACAGAGCAGTCTCATACCTTGACCTACTTGAAATGCTGGACATCTGCAAATCAAATGGGACAATAATAACTTGTTCCAGGTTTCTCAACCTAGCCTGCGATATAAACAGAACATGCTGGGGACACTGATAAGTCCTCCAGAAATTAACACTCTGCTGTAATGGACTCCTACTGTGTGTGAAGCAGTGATGCTCAATGACCCTGTTCAATCATAACCTTGACAACTGGTTGAGTGATTGTAAAGTCAACTCTGGGGTGGCAAATATGTCCCTCATGGACAGGGTCAGTTGGTGCTGCTCACAAAATTGTTCTGCTAACAATGACCATGTAACTAGGCTCAGTAAGGGTACTTGTGTTTTTATACATCTAGGCTTGTAAACACCCTAAGCCATTAGGTTAGTAGCCACTTATGAACCTATGAAGCTATGAACCTATGCAGGTCTCCCAACCTACTGTCTCCCACATAGCCTGCTGGTGTCATCTACAATAACTTGACCTGCACTGTTGTACAAATCAGACTTGTGGTGTGGTGCTTGTGTAAAGTAGTCTGTTCTGTAGTCTATGTACTTAGGCAGGGTTTCTGTTTTCACTGTAGTCAACTTGGCATGTGTGTGTGTGTATGTGTGTGTGTGTATATATATATATAGGCATTTTATAATCCTGAAATTCTGAAATATCGAATTTCAGAATCCCGAGATTATAAAGCCGAAAGGTCAAAACTCCAAAACCCCAGAAGCGTGAATTTCAAAATCCCGAAGTTCGGAGATGTTGAAGTAGCGCTTCTGGTGTTGCGGTGTGTGAATGGATAGGTGGAACTTCAGATAATTATTTATGTTCAAGGGTTTTGATTAGGGGCTTTAGTGTGTGTCAGTGTGTGTTGTGACTGTGATGTGTGTTTGCGAGGGGAATGTAGGTGTGTGGTGGTGTTTTTGTGTGTTTGTCTGTGTAGTGTGACCTTGGAGTTAACATATTTAAGTATGGGTGGTGTGGGGGGTGCAGGGGGGCTTGCCCCCTTGCTTGTATTTAGTGTAGGTTTGTGTGTTTGTGTGTGAGGGGAAGGTGTGTGTATGTGTGTGGTGTATGGTTAGTGTAGGATTCACAATTTTTAAATTTGTGCTTCTGGGGTTTTGGGATTGTAAGGTTTCGGCTTTATGATCTCAAAATTCTGAACTTCGATATTTCAGGATTTCAGGATTATAAAGTGAACCCATATATATATATATATATATATATATATATATATATATATATATGTATATATATATATATATATATATATATATATATATATATATATATATATATATATATATATATACACCTCAAGCAGATCTTGCAGTTCCAGTGTGAGTGGTTACCCTCTTAGAGTGTGGATGTATCACAATACTTGTTCAAGTGTGTTTGTGCAGACTCATCTCTTTTCACTCTAACTCACTTATGTCAGAGGCATGGGATTACTGGTGGTATTACTCTGATATTGTCCATGACTGTGGCTGGTACTTTTAATGTTTTACATGCGCCTTTACCTGTGCCCCACTTGCTGGAGACCTCTGCTGAGATTACACTCATATTCAGGCATATCAGCTTGCACAGCTTCACAATATGCACCCTACCCCAATTGTATGCCAGATCCCTGATAGGTGTCCTCTCATTATTCATGTAAGAATGCTTGCCTCACACAGACATCCTTCCCATTGTTATGTCACCTTGTGTGACAGTCACATAAAACACTTTCACTGTACAGTCTCTACTGTACCATATAGTTATGTGATTGGTGTTGCTGCTACAATCATCGTTCATTGACATGCCCTTATCTGCTGTACATTAAACTATGTCACCTGTCCTCTTTCCCTGTATTCATTCCTATGATTCATCTGTGTGTCCCTCTTCAATACATACACTTCCCCTGATTGTTAATTTCACATGGCAGTCCATGTACCATTAAACATCATTTACACAGTTTCAGTACAAAATACCAGGAATAGAATGTCATAATACTGTGCACTGTAGACTGCATTGTAGACACACTGTCCTGTACTGTGTTTGAACCATACACTTACTGAGTTTCATTCTACCACATTTCTATGACACATATATGTGAAATATGTCCCTATTTCTGGTTAATTGTCCCCACATTATGTTAGCCTTTGTGCAGATGTGTTGAACTAACAGACTGAGAGCTATCTGTGAAGCCCTGGTGATCTTTGTGGCATTCCATGTAAAACCACGGACCTTGTGTGCTCTGCTTTCAACAGTATTGCCATCTGTGTTCCCTTACATGGTTTCCTGGCTAGCAATACTATTGCCAGTCACAAAACTTAGCTTAGAAATTCCATGCACCACTGTACACACATGTAATCTCTATGTAGGCTTCACACAGAGCTTACATGGAGTTTACTGAATTTCAGGGAGTGTCTCGAATGTAATGAATTTAATAATTCCACTATTTTTGAGTTGAACAAATATCTGCATTGATGACAGTATCAGTTTCTTAGAAATTGTTGTTAACTGCAATGATTGCAATCAACTGCAAATGTCCATTTTGTAAAGAATTCATTAAGTGTAACATATTTTGACGTATCTATTTAGTCTTTGGAATTACACATATGATTAAGCCCCCATTTTTTGCTAGCAAGGCTTTATTTTCATTCCAGTTTCTTTTGATGCATGCAATGAGTGGTGTGTTTAGGACAGGATTGTGGATTCGTACCCCAGTTCGGCATGACTGGGATTGCCTACCTTTTACTCAGAGTTGTTTGATCTCTTGTTGGTACTATGGAGGGACTGTGTTTTATCTATCCCCCAGATTCATGAAGCTTGGCGCAAGGCCGGTGTAAGGCCTGCGCTGGCCGTGCAGCGTATAAATGGTGTAGTAGCATCATATGCATATTAATGAAGGTGCGCCGCTACCACATCCACGTGCATAGGACATGTGCGCGAGTGCATGGGGCATTACTAAGCTGCACCCGGAGGCGTGTCAATGTTGGCTGGTGATGAGCAACCTAAACTGCTGAATATTATAGCCTGCCTGCAATAATAATCGCATCTATCAGTGTCCGTGGATAATGAAACATATGCAAATCATGCAAGACAGTTCCCGGCCACACAAAATGGAGAACCAAACAGACATGCACGCAACATAATATAAGTTTCCGTCCATGGAACAAATGATATTTAAAATCGTGTGTCTGTAATGTACTGCACTGTCAGAAGTTATACCCAGTGGAAGTGAAGCGCATCATGTCAGCGCGCCACCAATACACACGTCTAGCCCCATGGGTATGGTCACCAGCAGTCCCACAGTGGTAGTGATAGTACACAGCAGGGCATTTGTGGCTATATAACAACCGTAAAGAAACCTGACAGTCCAAATTGTATACCAAACACACACAAACATATGTATATTAAAATGTGCTATACACATGAACAGGAACGTAACCGTCACATACACATAGGATGCTATATGCGGAACCGGGATATCCAAAAGTAGATCCCATGCATGCAAATGCAATACGCAACAACCCCAGTATAGCACATAACCTGCACCCATGTCCGAATGTCCACCAAATCCAGCTACCAGCCTTGCGCATCCGTACACCTGCACATAGCGAGTATTCCCCATATGTAGTAGGAAGTATCATCCTAGGCAGTGTCCGGATTGCAAATATGTATCCCACGATTGTAAACATCCCATCACAGGTACGTAAATCCAAATGCCCGCGCCTTAATGTTACGGCAAAATGTGTGTACATCCCGCGTGGGATAAGTAACCTGTTGAAACCTCAGAGTTGTTTACACGCCACGGTGTCCATTACTGTACACATCTGGACAAAACATGTATGTGTAGTCACGGTACTGTTCAGTTTCTACACAGACATGCAATTCATACTACGCAGGATGGAACAGCTGTTCACCATGCAGGTCACCCTACTAGGGTTGCCACCTGTTCAGATGGCCAAGGTGGGACATCCCTTGTAGAAATGTGAGAATTTGCAGGATAAAACATACCCCCGGCCAGTGCAAAGGACAGAATTACACGTGTATGCCAAGATAAAAGCTTATGCCATAGCATTTGAATAGCTTATGCTATCCCAAATAATAGTTATGTGTACCAGATACAAAATACCTGTATCATGCAACTAGTACAGAAAATAAGAAATATATTATTGTCTTAAAATCACAGGACATTTGCCATGTCTTAGGTGTCGTTGCAGGACACAACTGTCCAAAGTGGGACCTCCCCTCACAAAGAGGAACAAGTGGTAACCCTACTCCCCATTGAATTATCGACAGTATATATTCAACTCAATCACATACCGACACCACCTCTCAACCTATTACAGCAACAAAACCTGGACAAAGCCTAAAAGGATGGGTGGACAAATAGGGACAGATGTAATTACTGCTCTCACAAGCTTCGAAAGTTCACTGAATAATAGTATGTACATAAGCAGGAAATGTTGTGAAGGATGTGGGGTAGTCCCCAGTATTACAGAGGTCCATACATATATACTGTAACAAACCGTCACATATGTTCACTGTACTACCCGTAGTTAATTCATAGTTACGTCATGTGCAAAATAATAACCCACGTAAGAATGAATACAGGAAATAGTCAAATTTGAATGGGAACACCATTCACCGTGGATTATGTATCGTAACCACCCCCACCCATATTATGTATTGCCAACATCATAAGCTGCTGACAGGTGCCCAAACACCTGTGTCTGTAAACAGATTAAATGTTTAAAATGGACAATCCCTGTCCATGTGCTTTGTCTGACATTTGAACACGGTCAGGGCAGTTCCGTTCACCAGTCGGACAAGCCTAAACCCAGATCACCACATGAACACCCTGACAATTAAAGACCTGTATGTGTCAGGAATATAAGCCTTTGGGTTCTGAATATCCCTGCAGTGATGAAATATGCAGCTTGGGTCCAGAGCAGTAGGGAATAGGGAATGTGTAACATGTAGTACCGCATTTTTCCCAGCAGGAGAATGGATGCCTGTGACGTAAGTGAAGTGGTGAGGCATATGTTAATGTAGCTATGTACTATGGGTATGCATATAAATGAGTCAGAACACCAAACGTATACTGGTTACAGCATCCGGCCAACGTGAATGCAGTCCTGGTTGAACAACGACTACAGCACATATAATGTGAAAGTGTAATGAATGCGTCTGTGCTGTATAGACAGTTAAATATGTAAAGGTGAATGTGTGTTTCGCAAATGTCCGTTAACCGGATTACAGATAATTACTGGTACTGTCACAAGTAATAAAGCCCACGTAAGCACAAAGACTTAGTAAACATATGTAACCCACAATAAGGATATGTATGCGCGCCCGCGCATAACCCACAATAAGGAAATGTAAGTGCGCCTGTGCGTGTGTGATCCACTCACAGCATAGTAAATGAGTGCTGTTTCCCCCACGTTAGTTATACATGGCTCAAACCCGTTAACCTCGTAAAGTATGAAACCGGACGAAGCCATGCAAACTACCGGTACAAATAGGGACAAACCCCAGATATGTGCCAGAACAAACATAGAAAGTGGATAGAATAACAGGTGTATCAGTAGCATGGATTCTCTGAAGGGTATGCAGTCATAACCTGAACTGCTTGCCAGAAATCCCCACCGTAAGTCTCAAATGAAATGCCACTACATTGCCAGATAGACACAGGTTTATGTAAAACACAGCGAAGATAAAGGGGCAAGCAGCTGTACACTCTGCGACAATCTGTATAGTGGAAAGGTATGGTATGGATATAGATATATGTGTATACACATAATCCACAGACGTAAACCAAAGCAAGTTATGAAATGAGGATTGTACATGTATATATGTATACACAACAGACTTATGTCCCGTAGATATGACATGTACATAAATAGGCGACATTATATCTAATATGGGTAGACAAACAGACATGCAGGAAAGGTGAATAAACCGCAGCATTCAAAAACATTGGCCAGAAAGTGACAGTCGAGCAAGTTTTACACTTTAAACAAGCAGATAGGTGTCCATTGCAGGACTCCATAAATTGAATCTTATGTAGTGTCAACCGACATTGACGCAAAAGAAGTGACCGCAGCAAATACAAAATAGCTGTACATGCAACAGTATCAGGTGCAAGGGTGATGACACATGTGTCGATAGAATGTATGACGCATTTAACTGATATCCGGAGAGTGGGGAGTGCATACAAGTGTCTCCACACTTCAGTAACGCACACATTAAACATGTGTAATGGGTACTGTAGAGGGTTGTCAGGTATGGGAATCATGGGTATGCAGAAATGGGCCAAGGTGTTGTTTGGCAGGGATATCGTAGGCACGCCCCGTGGGAGTGATGTGGGTATAGCACACGCCTATATTCTCAATAATGGGGCAAACCATCCACTGGATATTGCGGAAACCATTTTGGCAATATGTAGGGCCCTATATCAGTGTCATGTAGGTGATTATCATGGATGGACATGCGTACGACCAAGATGGTACCCATAACTGGCAAACTGTCAGAATAACACAGCTGCACTAAGGCATAGTACATGAAATACAAATAGGGACTATATTAGATATACCCCAGACAAAGTCAGAATGTTGTGAGAATACTGGCGTACCAATGAATACTGATGTTATGAGTGTTACTAATCATGTAATGGAAATGTCAGTCACTATTATCTACCGCACATTCCGTAATGCCTTGCCAGCAATTTACCAGAAAGGCACATCACTATGACAAATGTAACAAGGTCAAACATCAGGGCATTTACCCATAATGTGTACAGGTTAGGTGTATGAAGGTAACCTGTCCAAAATACATGTACAGAACTAGTGATACTAGGTGGACAGGTGAGAAGAAAGACATCAGGACAAATGATAAAACATGTACAAGTCACACGCATGTGCACCGACAAATGTGAATGACAACGTATGCCCTGTGAATGTCAATGTGGAAGGTTAATAGACACAAATGTAATGTGTCCCTCAGGGTGTCATGCAGTGTCACCCTAACAATGTCCAGTCCCCCAGACACATACGTGAGCTCTGCCACTGACGGAAAGCGCAAATACCGGCGCACACATATGTACATGATAGACCAATTAGTGTGGATAAGCAGCTGTTGGCCTGTGTGAGGAATACAACTGTCTGGGTGGGTGTGTACTGCAATATAAATGTAATGGCATGTGGCCTGTGATGCCGCCATAAAGTGTGTGTATTGGTGTCAGAAAGTTGATATTTTGTTACAGACACATACTCCGCAACTGTACAGATTTACGATGAATGTGCAGAGTTCTGCCTCATATGTTTGGTGTGTTCCACATAACAGTAACATTCTGGCACTTCCATGATAACTGAAGACATGAAATAATGACAAACATGTGCGTAAGACACCAAATCCGACAGAAAAGCCATACTAATGCAAAACCTATTATTGTGTCAACTATTTACATTTGTAAGAGCAACATGTCAATACTGCCCCTATGTGTCCCACTATCAGATAAGGCCTTGTCCAGCAACTTTCTCTAGGAGGTGGAGTGGTATGAACAGAAACAGATACATGTGTGAGGAAACAGCAATATCGACTGCAAGATAACGCAGAAGGTATGAAATGCGCTGCAGTAGGACGTGCAGCACTGTCCGCAGGTATGTGCTGACATGTCAAATGACACAGCAGTCTACATGAAGAACCTTTAGGGCTGTCACCTTTACAAATGATAATACTGGGACATACCCACAGCCATGCACACAGCACAAATATACATACACACATCAAAACTAGGCGATGATACCTGAAGCCTCCGGCGTGTACGAGTACAGTGAGAGTACAGCAAGGATAGATGTCTGCCAAGATATACAGCAAATGCCTGTAAGGGCGTGTAACACCGCCCGTAACATGGACGTTGCATGGACAATGTTGGGAGCTGCAACATACCCCATTGGTATGTGAAAGCTATGCAAATATGCGATATATGAAACAGTCAGCTGTCCATGCAAGAGCAGGGTTATGGGCAGAAAATAGATTTTATATATATATATATATATATATATATATATATATATATATATATATATATATATATATATATATATATAGAGAGAGAGAGAGAGAGAGAGAGATACAGACATACACACACACACACACATGTGGCAGGGCTGGTAATCGAACCTACACATGACTACCCTATCACACTACAACATGACACATTTACAGAACACGCTACCAAGACTACCAAACACAGCAGACACACAGGCATTCTACTAGGTGCATGTCAACATCCACAAAGACAAAGACGGCAGCAGGATACATCTGTGTTGCAAAGCGTCTAAAAGCATAACCTGAGTCCCCAGGCAGACGGGAGCATGCACACACACACACACACACACACACACACACACATCTGGCAGGCCTGGGAATCGAACCTACACCTAACTACCCTATCACACTACAGCATGACGCATTTACAGAACGTGCTACCGAGACTACTGAACACAGCACTCCCAGAGGCATACGTCTAGGTGGGTGACATCATCAGCAAAGGCAAAGACGCCGATAGGGAATGTATGTGTTGTGAGGCATCTAAAAGCATTACTGTGTCCCCAGGCAGCTAGAAACACACACACACACACACTCACACACACTTGGAAGGGCCGGGAGTTGAACACACACCTACCTACTCTAACACACTACAGCATTACGCATTTACAGAACGCGCTACCGAGATTACTGAACACAGCACTCTCAGAGGCATACTTCTAGGTGGGTGACATCATCTGCAAAGGCAAAGATGCCGATAGGGAATGTATGTGTTGTGAGGCATCTAAAAGCATTACTGTGTCCACAGGCAGCTGGAAACACACACAGACACACACTTGGAAGGGCCGGGAGTTGAACACACACCTACCTACTCTAACACACTACAGCATTACGCATTTACAGAACGCGCTACCGAGATTACTGAACACAGCACTCTCAGAGGCATACTTCTAGGTGGGTTACATAATCTGCAAAGGCAAAGACGCCGATAGGGAATGTATGTGTTGTGAGGCATCTAAAAGCATTACTGTGTCCCCAGGCAGCTGGAAACACACACACACACTTGGAAGGGCCAGGAGTTGAACACACACCTACCTACTCTAACACACTACAGCATTACGCATTTACAGAACGCGCTACCGAGATTACTGAACACAGCACTCTCAGAGGCATACTTCTAGGTGGGTGACATCATCCGCAAAGGCAAAGACACCAATAGGGAATGTATGTGTTGTGAGGCATCTAAAAGCATTACTGTGTCCCCAGGCAGCTGGAAACACACACACACACACACACACACACACACACACACACACACACACACACACACACACACACACACACACACACACCTGGAAGGGCCGGGAGTTGAGCATACACCTACCTACTCTAACACACTACAGCATTATGCATTTACAGAACGCGCTACTGGGATTACTGAACACAGCACTCCCAGAGGCATACTTCTAGGTGGGTGACATCATCCGCAAAGGCAAAGATGCCGATAGGGAATGTTTAGAGAGTGAGCAGTCTGAAAGCATATTACCGTCCCAAGGTAGACATACACAAACACGCCAGTACTGTCAACGGGCCAACTAAATATCTACGGAGCACAACAACACTGAATAGATACGGGATGCGCCACAAACAGTACACCCTTCGAGAGAGCAACAAGTGTGTTCAATGTAGGCATCCATCATGACATTGAAATTGGGCATCTCGTGCCTGGATGACCACCATGGCTATACAGGATGTCAATGGCCATGCCCACACGCTTAGTATTACACGTCTGTTTGGAATGTACTGTGTGTCCATCTACACAATGGCGTACTGGGCATGCTCACACACTTAGCTGTTGCAAATGGCCATCTTGCATGCACACGGAGTCTAATCATGGAGGGGCACAGTGTGGAATGTACTGTGTGTCCATCTACACAATGGTGTACTGGGCATGCTCACACACTTAGCAGTTGCAAAGGGCAACCTTGCATGCAGATGGAGTGTACACACAGAAGGGCACAGTAAGGTATAACTGCCCTCACGCACAGGGCGGTCACACATGCAGTGACATGTACACACACAGCTGCCATCACAGCTGTCACAGGTGCAGGTCACACACGTACACACTGCAGTGTACACTGTAGCTGTCAAGTCAGCACCATGTTGTTGGTGCAGTACTACACAGCCTTACGGTCCCACAACACCATGTGACACATGACCACTGGGCTGTACAGCAGTGTACACCAGCTGTGCAGAGTACACACGTACCAACAGGGATCCAACAGGTGTTATGCATTGCAATGATACCAGTATACATGAACAGGTTGGCTCAAGACATACCATGGCCCTTACACAGCTGTGACACCTGACTGTTGCTGTACACCAGTGAACACACATCTGGGTACATCATAAATGAGATTGTGTGGATGTGTGCATGGACTGCACACACAACACATACATAAATGGCCTTTGATGTACCTCGTGCATAACACTGGCCTAATCAATGCTACACATGCGAATTGAAGGTGAGCCCATGTCTGTTGAATGCTCACACTACAGGGGGTAGCAGTGTTGACCGGGACACATACCCTTGTACTGGTCGCCTGTGACACCCATGATATCATACCACAGTCCATGTGTTATGTATGTCAACACACATGTCCAACAATAGCAATGCATACAAACATGGCAACAGGAGACACATGTGACATCTGCACTGTGCATGCAGCAAACATGCTTGTGCAGTGGCCGATATCCGTAACATAGTTGCACCTACCTATGACATGCAGACGCAATGCAGACCCATCATTGACATCTGTATACGGTGACATACAAACAGCACATATGGAGGGATGTGTGTACATAACGTGGTGAACCACCTGTCTAGATGTATGTATGCAGGTGGTGGCTCACAGTTGTGTCACACACCATCCTATCATGCCATGTGCTAACTGTATGCTATGTCGCTGTTACGTGACGGTGCTGACATAATGCATACACAGCGGTCAGGTGTTAACAACTATATGTCATATGGCACCTGTAACACCTACAACCTCCCGTGTGTATATAGCAGCAAATTTGCCAGATATAGCGTTGGTACACATAATGCAATCAATATCACTACATGTCCAGCAAACGTGTCATCATATGGCTGGTGTATCATTCCCAGCACTGCCATGTGTGTCCAAATGTGTGACCAGAGATGCCACATATCACGGGGAATATGTCCCAGTTGCTACACATCCCTGTACACCATTGTAGAGAACTGTACATACGTCAGTGTGGGAAGCATGACGTTAGCCGGTGATGTGCATCACACACATCGGCTGTCCGTATACACGTGTGGTCACCACAGTGTGTGTGTGTCTGTATGTATTTCTGGTGCTTGGTGTGAGTGTGTATGCTAATATACGGTGGGAAATTATCACTGGCTCCACGTGTTGACTAACCCGTAATGGTGATGCATTGCACAACCCTGTTGATGCCATAGTTCTCAGCCATACTGGCTACCTGTGCATGTCCCTTCTCTGTGACACTTCGTGTGGGTGCATAGTACTGTGAGGGTGATGACCACACAGGCAAGGGTCCCCAGCTGCACACTATGGGGTGTGCGTTATAGTGGTGTACACCCTATGACTGCGGCCATGTTCACGTACTGTTATGGGTCCTACTGCTGCACAGTGTGGCCTCCAGCTACCAAGTGACACCTCACATCATCATTGGCCAGGCCGCTGTGTACAACCCCTGCACCATGTCACCATACCTGTAATGTATCCTGCTATGTATGTCACGTCTCTGTCCAGTGTAGCCTGTGGCACCGACCACATGCGTCAGGTGCAGTATATGTGCGGACATCTGTGTCATGTTTGTGTGTCCAACAGTCAGGATGAGGGTACATGTAGCATGCTGATATTGCCAGACGTGCCTGTGTGTACTCCACAGTTACACGTGGGGGATTGCAAACTCTGCTACCTGTAGGCACATGCAAGTACACCATAGGAGGGAACCAGGGTATCACAACCAACATGGTGCTACAGATTTAACCGAGACACATACCGTGAACACATCACAATGCATGCTGCACCTGCACTACCTGGTGTGACTGGTGCATGTCGACAGTACACAACCTATGTCACATACACAACTCAGTATTCACACACAACCACTGCAACATACATATCCCTCACTATGCATACACAGGTATTACATACACCTCTCACTATGCTGTTCACCCTGTGCATCAGAATATTTGTGCATAACCCTGCACCGATGGTGTGGATGACAGGGATGCGGCACAGGCTTCATCATATGCACAGGGTGATATGTTTGCCAGGGGCATAGGCTGCACACAACCACAGCAACATACACATCCCTCACTATGCATACACAGGTATTACATACACCTCTCACTATGCTGTTCACCCTGTGCATCAGAATATTTGTGCATAACCCTGCACCGATGGTGTGGATGACAGGGATGCGGCACAGGCTTCATCATATGCACAGGGTGATATGTTTGCCAGGGCATAGGCTGCACCAATGGATAACATCATGTGTGTGTGTAAGGGCCGGTGAGTTGACTGGACATATCTGTGCAGAATGCATGTGGATGTTGTGGAGCCCTACAGTTGTGTTTGCTGTGTGCGTGTATGTGTGTACACAGTTCTGCCATTTGTGATGCCTACACGGGGTATAATTGACAGCTCCAGATTGTACAGTGCAGGTTGTACAGCTCACTGTGTCCGTCCACGGCCATGTGACCTGTGCCTGCCTGGGTTTGCACGGGCATTACCAGGTGGAGGTACAGAGTGGTACTGTCTGATGACACATGTCCGCACTGAAACATGTCCCAGCTGAGACCGTCCAGGGCCACGTCCATGTGGCCTGCTGTGTCCTGGTGTTGACAGCGCAGCTGCACTGCTACTGCTACCGGCACTATGGGAGCGGGCATGTGAGGTGGCACGGTCACGTAGACCTACACTAGGTGGTGTTGCTGGCCTATGTCCACATGGCCTACGCCTCCCTCCTACCAGGTGTTCCAGCACAGACAGCTCCTGCTCGCGGATTGCCATGCCTCGGTCAAGGATTCTGACCATTTCACCTAGTTGCCTATCCAGAACATTAGCAATCTGCTGTTGAGCATTTGCCAATGCCTGGATGTTCTCACTTACGGTATGGATAGCAGCCCTCTGCAGCCTCTGTCCTTCTCTGTTCTGCCATTCAGCATGTGCCTGTGCCGCCATTACAGTCTGGAACATGCGTCTGGTGATACCAGCTGCTACGCTCTGTCCTGCAGGTGCATGTCTGCCAGAGGTCCTCCTACGAGCAGCACCGGCCACATGCCTGTGTGGCACATCTGCAGTCATTACACTGACACCATGGTGTGTAAACACACCTTCTGTAGCCACCACACGTTCCTGTTCCATGCAAACAGATGCTGACTGTCCTTCCTCTATGGCCACCGGTGATGCAGTATGTGTTGGCAGCAGAACTGTGTGCGGGGAAGAGGGGGACATAGCTGGGATGGTAACCATTGGCACAGATTCAGCCCCTGACAACCCTGCCTGTACCTCATACATATGTTCATCACCACTAGTATCTGTGGGGACACTAACATCAGATGGACCGCAGGAGGGTAACGCACCTACATCACCTGTGAATGCAAAGAAATACTGTAAAGTACAATAGACACAGACACACACACAGACACACACAGACACACACACACACACACACACACACACACACACACACACACACACACACACACACACACACACACACCATGCATGTGATTTGTCAGATGGCATGCAGCATGCCTGCGATAGAGCAGAGGGCATGACATTCAGACATTAATAGTGTTAGTAAGCATACCTCCCTGGGGTGCACACTACAGCAAGCAGGTGTCATATCAGTAGCCATGCAGTTCACACAATCATGGTAGTATGCATGCATCTCCATGATACACCATGTGGGCCAGAACAGGATAACAGTACACATGTCTGACGTGACCTTGACATGTAATTTGCTGACGTGCATTAACATGCATACATGTTTGACACAATGGTGTCCTGACACATGTACAGCATCATAATGGGCTTCACATTGCAGTGTTGTGTGTATGCCCTACAGATAGAATGCATGTTTAGCAAATGTGCATGAGCACGAGAGGGTAGTGTGAGCCATCTACATTGCTATACAGTGTGAAGTACAGACACTGTGCCATTGCATGGCAACATGAGGCATGTATGTTGCTGTAGAATGCATAATATGTACACATTGCATAGCCATAACTGCAACACAGTCGTGATGTTTGACAGATCGTATATGGTAGATTTCAGTGACACCTCCAGTAGCTGTGCACAGGCTTTTAGGGTGTCCACTGTACCACATCAACTGTATAATCGGTCAACTAAGGCTATAATTGGACCGTGTGTGGACAATGTGCTGTAACGGGGTGTATACACATCCCATGTACTGTGTGGCTACATGTCTCTGGCCATCCCCCATGGGGTGGCCAATTGTGTGTGATGGGCATCTTCTCCACATGTCTGTGTGGTCCCATATGACATACACCCATACATGTCAGATATGTCACATTCCACAGGTCTATGCAGACAACGGGTTGTATGTTTGGTATGTGGGGTATAGGTCATGTGATAGTGTGACAATATTGCAGACAGAACACTACATGTCTAGGACATGTCAGGTGGCACATCACAATGTGTGCACCCGATGCAGGGGCATATGACACAATGGTGACACTTGTGGGCTGCCCATATCACAGCTCACTGTGTGGTACTGTGTGCATACCACACATGTTGTTCCAATGCATACTACATATGCCTCCATTGTAGAACACCTCCACTGTTGTATGCACAGCTGACCACACATGTCGCAATGACAAGTACTGTGGTTTCAAGTCTGTGTATCATTATGTTT
The DNA here is from genome assembly GCF_019279795.1 of Protopterus annectens. NCBI lineage: Eukaryota > Metazoa > Chordata > Ceratodontiformes > Protopteridae > Protopterus > Protopterus annectens. Next base: position 1,968,919,773 of record NC_056725.1, on the reverse strand, counting down.
GCATATATTGCACATGGGTGGTGTGTGTGAATGCATGGTGGTGTGACCTGCATATCATGACTGGAACAAACATCAGGTGTGCAAGTGTTAACTGGCCACATGGCAAATAGATCTACACTGTAACATGCCTGATACTGATGACAGTCTCACCTGCAACGGACCCATGTCTGTGCGGCATGCCAGAGGTACCTGTATAGGGGTGACATACCAGTATGAACATTATCCATGACTCTATGACAGCCACAGGTTGCACTGTGCATGTGCACACATTCACTTGTGTAATAGCATATAGTATGCACATGTGTGCATACACAACGTAGCATACTGTACTATGCAGCATGTATGTCCACATACCTGGCATATGTTGTTACTTTACATTATGTACAGTGACACATGCAACTACATGGGATATAATAGCCATATGTGCATTACTGACTTACCAGGCAACTCCAGGCTCATTGGTTGGGAGACACCCACCTCCACGATGGCAGCTAGTGTTTTTGGATGCTGTTCCCTGGGTGTCCCCAGACTGGCCAGTAGCTCCTCGGTGTGTGTGAGTGGGGGTTGGGTTGGTGGCCCACCACCTGTTCTACCTTGTTCCCTGGTGATTGCAGTGGCACGCGTTCTTGCATGGGTGAGTGCGCATTTCTGATGGGAGTCATCATCCACGGCTCCAGTGCATAGCCAGTATCCCCCAAGAGATGGCCATGTGGGATGTCCCCCCTGACAAATACCTGATACAGCTGTGAGGCATGCCAGATATGGGAGTCATGGTAGCTTCCAGGGCTGCCAGCACACACATCCATGATAATGCCCTGGGCATTGCACATGAACTGGCAGTTGATGGAGTGGAATCCCTTGCGGTTTATGTAGCGCATACCCTGCTCACCGGGTGGTGACTTGATTTGTATGTGCATGCAGTCTATCGCACCCAGTACCTCCGGGTATTGTGCCACACAGTGGAAGTGACGCATATTGCTGGCCAACTCCTCCTGAGTTCTGGGGAAGTATATCTGCTCATTGGCATGTGGTAACATGGCATCCAGGAACTGGTGTAGTACCCTGGATGCTGATGCCTGTGAGATACCCATTATATCTCCAGTTGGCCTTTGAAAGGTACCTGTGGCCAGTATTCACAGGCTTACACATACCTTCGTGTCCACTGGTATGGGTTCCCCTCTGTTGTTTCTGGTTCTCAGGTGTGGCCGGCACAGCTCCACTATTTGCTGTAAGATGTCCCTGTCCACCCTGTAACGCTCTACTATCTCCAGGTCATGTAGCCCCTGTTAAGTTACCCTTGGTCTGAACACTCTCCTTCTCCTCCGAGGCCTGCGGTGGTTGTCGGCATCATCCTCCACAACACCGTCAGTCTCTAACACATGCTGATGAATCACAGCTATGGCAGCTCCCAACATGTACATTTTAAAAGTTCCCCGTGTGTTTACACCTATGGTGCGGTGTTTGGGAATACACAGGTGTGTGTTGGGTGTTTACACACTTTATACTATTGTGCTGTGAACACCGATGGTGTCATAGGGTGTGTATGTACGTTCATAGCTACAGGTTAAGTATTGTGTTTTACTGCCAGAACTACTATTGTGGTGCCTTTGGTGTTGAATTACATTTTCCTGCCGTGGATTATCTCTTGACCTTCCCTTTACATTTCTGCGCGTTGCACCTACCATTTTCTGGCGTGCATCCTGCAGCCTACTTTCATTTGTGCTTTCCTGGACCTGGTGTATCTTGCGTTATGTGTGCTACTGCTGGTCTGCTGTCGGTTTGCTTTGCTCTGCTGTGTCAGGTCTCCTATCTTTGCAATCCAATACCTCCCCTCCTTTCTTTGCATTCACATGCCTCCCCTATCCTGTTTTGCAGGTTTCTGCAAGCAGACTTGTCAGCTGCCGTCGATTGGCCTTCGTGGGTTGATTGGTGTTGATTGCTCATTAGTACTCCAATTACCCTACTTCCACATTTCCTTTTCTTCCCCTGACCTTCCTGTTTCTGCTATTGTTTGTGGTGCGTGCGTCCGATTACTGGGTTTCGGGCACTTTTTCATCCTCGTACACATGCGCTTTTGGCCACCATGTGTGCTCTCAGCTAAACGATTCCTCCCCACCCCTATCCCGCAGCTTTGCTTAGCAATGAACAGGCCAGATTTGCAATGCTCCAATGTGCTTAGTGCTACAGTGGCACACCCCTCTGCTGATGTCATGTATCTCCTCTGAGCCACTCCTCGGTGTTATACCACTGCACTGTATGGTACAACCTTCCTCCGGCGGGACATTTGCGATTAAGTATTATCTGCCTCATTTGCATGGCTTGACTACTAATTCATAGTTACCGCGCCGAACACTATCGCAAGCCCTTAGCAACCCTTGCACCTTGGTTGTGGTGTTCCATGCCTACCATTGTGTGTTATGCTGTAAACCTGCTTTCTATTACGTTGCGATTTTATGACATTTTTATATTATTTCTTTATGTTACAGCTTCCGCACTCATGCCCTGCGGTTCTGCTGTGCGTTACTGTGGACATGACATTAAATGTTGTTATTTATGTGTTATGCATCTTTTCTTATGCCATTGGCTGTGTATTTCGCCATTGGCATATGTTCACGTTGTGATTCCTGAGTCTGGCCCTCTTCCATAGCTCCGATGTTATGTTTGGGAAAATGTAAACCGTGTTTTTTGGTTTACATTTCCGTGGGCTTACGCTACGCCTGCACCACTTCATGAATCGCTATATGCCTTCATTTGCATGGTGCAACACTGCACATGGGGTGATTTGCATACCTACGTCGGGGGCTGTGCAGATCTGGCGTACGCCGGTAGTGCACTGGGAATTGGATCGTACCTGAATTGCTCGTCGGCCATATTTGGCGTTATAACGCCTACGCTATGCGTGCGCCTGGCGCAAGCTTCATGAATCCTGGGGTATGTGTTGCTCTGGAGTGTTTTGCTCCCCTTGCTATAAATGAGTTTACTTTTTAATGTTTTGTCCATTTATACATTTTGGTAGGCTTGGAGTTTTCCGGTATTGGAGAGCAGGCTGATGGCATGGGCAGGTACAAGCTTTATAATTTTTATTTTTACATTTTTATTTACTGTTTTTGTTGCCTTTTTGGGAGAGTATAAAATTAGGGGTAAGTTTCTGGGGGTTATGAGAGAGGATGCTTGCTGTTTATGTAAAACGTTTGGCAGGTATTTGTTTTATGCTCTGCGGTTTGAGGAGGATGATGAAGATTTATGTCCCTTCCTGCTTTACTTCCTTTCTGGTTTGCCCCTGTTTGTTTGACTGGCTGAATCCATTTGTTTTGGTGTCGAGTTCTCGACTTGTTGATTAAGGAGAAATTTAGGTTTGTTTTTTTGTTTGCTAGGACATTGATGGGAGGGTGGCTGCAGTTGGTGGCAACAGCTTGCTAGGTTGGTGTTTTTGTTGAGATTGATTTTGGGTTTAATCTAGTGAGATGATTCATCTTTGTTTTTTAAGAGGGACACAGTTTTTAGCTTGGCATTTTTTAATGGAAAGTCAAGCAAACTGAGCATGATTCAAGCCATATCCACACACCCAAACCTCATAAATTGAATTGTATTCATATCCACCAATCTTTTTGTAAGCACAAAACCCGAACCTCATAGGCTGTAATGCAGTCCTTTCCAGCAATCTTTTTGTAAGCACAAAAGTGAGAGATAGCAAACTCGATTAGAGATTAAGACAAGAATCAGATCATTTTTTAAGTGAATAGTAGTTATCTCTTTAACTCATTTGAATTTCACATAACACTTATGATTAAGCATCTGTTTGTTGTCAGCAAGGTTTCATTTCCAATCCAGTTTCCCAGCAGTTGAATGGCATTGTTGCATTTAGAATCGGCAAAATTAGCAGTGTTACCTAAAGGCAGCAAAACTGATCCCCCTTCCACCCTCATGTTTAAACCCAGAATAAACTTCACAAAAATTTGAAATGCTTTTAGTATAACTTTACTGGATATCATGATTAATTAAAGAGGTTTATTATTTTGGGACTACGCTTTTCATTAGACTGAGCGTTATTTCCTTACGCAGTTTGATATTCATGATATGTGCTGCATTGTGGCTTCATTATTTCTGCTACAACTTAGTAACATATGTTTTTTAATCCTTGAGCACATTTATCCCTGTACATTAAATTGCTGGCATGCTACTGCATGTTTTAGAGCCTTCTCATTTCATTATTAATGTTATTCCCCCCAAATGCACTTTTGTTCTTTTTGATTTATTAGCCTTTTTACATTCATTTGGGGCATAAGTAATTATAGGTGGAAGCTGTCTTAGAGGTATTTTAGGAACATTTCATTATATTATTTTGTTTTTCAATGTTAAGCTTAAGTATAAGACAACTTTTAAACTTTTTCATTTCCACATGAACAAATCACCACCCCCTGCCTGTACTGGGGTAAACCCAAGTCCTGATCCAATCAGGATCCTCTTTTGTTATTTCCAATCATACTCCAGGCTCAAACCTGTTTTTCCAATCAGAATTAATTGTTTATAATGTGGAATTAATACAGATGAGTGAAGATTCTGTATAAATAGCTACAAGTAGCTAGGTTTCAATTCACGTCCCCTAGTTAAATTCACTTATTCCATCTCTATTGATGGCAGCTCTCAACTATTCATCCTTCTGACTCTATACAAAGCTACAGTTACCACAAACAATAAGAAAATATATGTACTGTTCCTAAATTTCTACACGGAGATATAGTGTTGACATTTGCTAATCCATCTCAGTTGAATTATTTGTTGTAAGTTTTACCAGTAGTTTTAAAATATGCTGCTAGTTCATTTTCTATTGTCTCCACAGAATTGTAAACTTACAGATTTATATACCAACAGTTTTATTTAAAAAATAAATAAATATATATATATATATATATATATATATATGTATATGTACGTATATATATATATATATATATATATATATATATATATATATATATATATATATATATATATATATATATATATATATATATATATATATATATATATGTGTGTGTGTGTATAAATATAAATATATATATCTATATATCTATATATCTATATATATATATATATATATATATATATATATATTTACTACTAGGGCATCTCAATGCATACTTAGAGTCTCTTGTGTGATTTATTCATTACATTGTATATCTGTTTTTTATTATATGTATACATATAGTTCCTTATGTGTATTCTGTTAATTGGAGCTTTTCTCCCCAGGCCTCTGCTGAAAAAGGACATGTGTCCAGTCGGACTTTCCCGGTAAAAAATGTAAAATAAATAAAATAAAATACATGTAGTTCTACTTATTTGTCAATAAATGAGCTCACCTACCAGAGATTAAGTTTATGTTTGAAGGATTTTCTACAGAAATTAATTAAAGGTCTCACTTTGAATTAATTCTCCTTGGAGCTACCTCTGAGCTACTCTGGATCCAGAATATAGATTACATAATTTTTTTAAAGTGTAGTTTTTCAACCAGTGGATCAGGAACATAGTGAGGAGACTTTCTGGGGGGGGGATTCATAACGAAAAAAGAACTTGCATTGTATTATATTGTATTTTGACAGAAGCATGTATCCTAAACATACAAGAATGTGGTTCGAGGGTAGATGTTGAGAACATTGAGACTAACTACTAAATACAGATACAGAGGTGTTTAAATGCAAATTAGGTGCTGTTTCTCATAATTTTATGGCATGTGAATATACTGCAATAAAAACTGATGCAAAGAAATAAACAGGCTTTATTTAACAGGACAATATGCTACATTCTTATCACAGAACAGAAAGACATATCCACTGCTCCCCTTAGAATTTGTTCAACTTATAGTAGGGAAAGCCAGTCTATTTCAAAGATTATTAAAATTTTGTGATATTCAACATCTTCAACTGACATTTAAGATATCATTAGTTATACTCTAAGCTTTAGTTATGGTAGTAAGTTGAATATGAAAATCCAATTATGCTATAAGCAGCAGTCATAATTAAATGCACATTTCAGTGTTGGTAAAAACACACTGAATTGCAAGACGTGTGTTGTAAGTATATTAGGTGAACTGTGTTTTAAGTAACTAGTCCATGGTGTTGTTAATCATTTTAATTTTCACACTGGTTTTGACAGTTGACGTGTTGTTCATATTGCAGGGTAAATATTATGTGTTTCTTTTTATGTTGGTAAGAAATTCTAAGAATACATGATAAAAAATGGCATCAGATATCAGGAACAAATGTACGAAGAATGCTCTTTCTATGCATGTTATAGATAAAGGTTTCAAATATTTGTAATCTCTGTGTTTTACAGTTGTGCAACCAAGTCAGGTTGGTGGAACATAATGTTTTCCAAATATGCTAAGTAAAACTTCATACTAAAACTAAATACAAGCATACACCCTACCATATGTAAATGAGGCATACAGCTTAAAAGTTGTATTGTAATTTAAACCTTTCAGAAATGAAATACTAGTGTTAAGTCCATTCAGTTATATGAGATGTATGATCTTTTTCAATTAAATGATGGTGTTTTTAATTTTGCTTTAATGCCTTGAAAAAAGCATGTAGTAGCACAAGTAAGTGTGTTTATTTACAGTAAGTGTTTTTCTGGATTTTACTGAATGCACCCAGAAGCATTTTTATAGCTACTTTATTTTTCTTTCTGGGTTTGTGTTTAAAGTAACTAATGTGCCAGCCGATTTTTTTTATTTATGTGGAAAATGATCTTGTGGGGACAGACTCAAATCTGTATCACATGACTGAAACTAAAGACTATTAGCACAGATAACACAACATTTTAGTTACCATTTAGGTAGAAAGGCTTAGTAATGGGAACGAAAGAAAATTGGTTAGGCACCAACTACTCATTTCTTATCATTTTTCTCATATCTTTGCAACAAAATATTGCTCAGCCTGAGGATACTTTTATTGTATTATCTAACAAATTACAGAAACAAAGGTTACTGGAAAGCAATTAGATGCTTTCTATTGACATTGTCTTTCTTTAACTGAAAAGAGCCATAAGTGACACTGTAGTTACTTTATAGCTCACTATCCCACAGAGTAGAATGGGACACATGCAATTAATCAGATGTTTGAATGCAAAATGGTGGTCTCTGCAGAATTCTGATAGACAAGGATATGAGCATAACTTACTATAAAGACAGGATACAGACTAGGTCTAGAATCTCCCTTCTTGTTAAGTACTTTCTACTCAAATTTCCTGAGAAGCAAAGGCAGTTGTGCCTAGAAATACTGCAACTTCAGTTTAGCTCATTAACTTGATGCACAGCAGAGCAACATAAATCAGTTTGCAGCAGTTCATTTAGAAGTCACCTTATTTACTGAATCTGGAGCTTTGAAATACTTTGGATATGAAATAGTTTAAATCCACAGAAAGCACTCTGGCAGTGCAAGTTTTCAGTGCCTTCCACATATTTAGATCATTAGCTGCACAGACAGGGACAAACGGGAAAGGAGTCTGAATCTATGTTATTAACAAGCATAATTCTATGTTGGTTAAATACGATAATGCCCTGGAATATATCCACATGCAAGTAACGGTAAACAAAGTCCTACTCCATATACTATAAAGCAATAGGTCATCCTCTGTGTACCAAGAATGCCACAGCTCATACCCAGACCTACTGGAGGCAATCACCATTAAATCAAATACCCTATGTATGGGAGACTTTAACTACACCTTATAGACTGGAAAACAAACACTGTGTCATACTCACAGGAATAATGATTCCTGGACTTTATTAACACAAATACCCCTTGACCAGACAGTGCTCACCACCAGAGGATCAAACATACTAGACGTTGTGCTCACCAATATGGGGGAACACTGCACCCATTAGTGTCATGTACTCCCTGGTAAGGTTGGGCCACAAAGCTGTCTCCTTCAAAAAAAAAAATAACTTAGTAACCTCAGCAAACCCTGTAATAGTTAGGAACTAGTCAAAGCAAACTACTTCTTATTAAGTGATAGTTTGCCAAAATTCAATGCCCCTCCCAACTCCGGGTTCACTGCAACCTGTGTAGAATTCTTCAGAGAGAGCCTGTACAAGTATGTAAATGGCTGCATAGAGGCTGCTGTAACTACTGGAAGTAAGTCCAAAATGAACTCAAAAATAAACCATAATGGTGGAATCCTAACCCTAACAGGGTATATCCATCCATCCATCCTCAAGCCCTTTTTCCCATTTTTGCACATGGCATCAGGGTGTCACTTCAACAGTGACAATCATCTAGAGCCAAGATTTACACCACCAGGTGGCTAGCCCTGCCATGGTAGTTCAATTATACCACACACTCTGAAAGGAAAAAAGTCATGGCTAAAATCAGAAAGAGCAACTCCCATAATGATAGGTGTCTCTAAACAAAGGGGACTAAATAAGTTCAACAGGGCCAATTACAAGATCAAGATAGACTCACAGGCTAAAGATAACCACAAAGCCTTCTACAGCTATGTCTGAAATCTCAAGGGCAGCACACATCAGTGTGTTGAATTGGTGGTCAGTGGTGCCACTTTCACTGAGAGCAGTGACATGGAGAATTTGCTGTCTGACAAATTCAGCTCAAATTCATCTCTCTCCAACCTCCCCCCATAAAATACCTAGTAGCATAAGCCCCTCTAACTATTAACAGGGAACAGCTCCTGGTGTAGCTTATTAAGGCCAAAAATACAACCTCAGTGGGCCCCGACTATATCCCAGGATGCTTCCTAAATAGCTTAAAACGTGACCTTTTGGGACCACTACAGTCACTTTTAAACTATTGCTTCAAAATAGGCTTTGTACCATGAAAATGGAGGACTCCAACAGTTATTGCACTTCACAAGGCTGGACCACCAACCAACTAGAATCTGTAGACCTGTTCTTCTGACTATTCTAATATGCAAAGTCATGGAATGAATTATCATGGAAATGATCAACAAAGACATAGGAAACCTTCAGACACTGGACCCAACCCATTTTGGCTTTGTCAAGGAAACATCATGCCTTTTAAACATAATAGAGTTCTTTGAGAAGGTCACCAATGCAATGGATGAGAGGTAAACTGTGCAAACCACCTACCTGGACCTGGATAAGGTGTTCAATGCAATAGCTTATAGTTGACAAACTCACTGAACAGGGCATAAATACCTACAAAACATACTGGATTGCCAGCCAGCTCACAGACAGGACCCATGAAGTCAGGATTGGTGAGACTACCTTCACTAAGACACTGGTCACCACTGAGGTACCTCAGGGCTCTGTGTTAATACTGCTTCTATTTGTCTTCTGCTTATTGTATGCAAAGGCTAATCTTAAGAGCCTTTGGCTGACCAAGTTCACAGATGACTGCAAATTGGGAGCTATCACAGATTCCCCTCCATAACACAAACATTTTACAAGAGGGTCTAACACAGAAAAATAACTAGTGCTAAAGTCACAGATTACAACTCATTGCCAAGAAATGCATTATAGTATCTTTTGGGAAACTGCCACCCAGGCTAATTACTCCATCAATATGAGCTGGTGTTGACCTGGCAGTCAGGGATCTGGGGACATATGTAGACAGTAATTTCCCCTTTGGCCAACATGTGGCCAGGTAGTAAGAATGTCATTCTATGTTACCCAACTTATAAGTAAGAACATGGCATCCAGGTTCAAGGTAGTCATAGTACCACTTTGTCTGGCCTTATCAGACTCATCATTGAGTATAATGTGCCCTTTGACATCTACCTGACCAAACATATGCAACAGATGGAACACCTACAAAGGTTCCTTACCGGGACAATCCAGGGTATAAACACATTGTCCTATATGGATTGCCTTAAATCCCTATCTCTATACTCAGTCTCCTACAGGTTACAGAGGGGTGATCTATTCCTGGCATGCAAGACATCCTTGGATCCAACTCTGATAGACCTTTTGCATATCTGCAAAACTAACAGCATCAGAACCACCACATCCAAGGATTTAAATTTTACTTATGACATAAATAAGACATGTTGGTGAAACAGATATGTGTCTCAGAGGATCCCCATACTCAGGAGCAGGATCATTCATTTGAAAGAAGAGTCTAACCTTAACTCTATTTAAGTCTAACCTTGACCAACAGATGGGAAATCGGAAATTTACCCCAAGTCTCACCCTCGTATTTATGGTAGGCAGAGGCAGACAATAATACCCAAACTAAGAAATCCTCCCCCCACACACACACAAAATCTCTAGAAACTTCATAGCTAACATACTCCTTCCTAATAAAATGCCCATGTTGCATAGGGACACAACTTGAGTTGAGCTACATGGCTAAGCTTATAAAGGCCTTGATGGTCATTAGCTTAGTATATACCTATGAACCACGCACTTTGCAAATTATAGCAGTGAAACCATACTGCAGTACAGTTGTGACTACAATAGCATTTTCCCTCCATTTTTCCTACCAGCCTGATTGACATGAGTATCCTGAAGCAGTGTACCAACTGCCTCATGTACACTGATAACCCTCTGTTCCTAAATCACCCAAGTACAATTTGTAAGAGATGCATCTACACTAAAAATGTGGAATCCTTGCTTTCTCATGTACAGGACAGTAACACTGAACAGGTTGTCAGCTCACATACTACATCTACACAAATCATGCACTCAACAAATAAACCATCATATGTGGAGGTACTCAACAGAAACCTACCTAAACACCAGAGACCTTCCAAACACAAACATTTTACACCTAATACAGCACCTACAGCACTTTATACATATAAAAAAAAGCAAACATCAGTGTCTCATCAAATAAGCCCATAAGGCAAAGCACATCTTAACCAAATGTTTTAGTCATAGGTGACTCCATTGTGAGACACGCACATGTCCCACTCACCAGGCTGGAAAAGTATAATGTTATGGTCATCTGACTATCAGATACCAGGATCCATCAGATCACACATGCACTCAAGTCTCTCAATAACATGTACCATTATGATTCTGTCATAGTTCATGTTGGTATGAATGATTTGAAATGTACCTCACTGGACTATATGAAAAGAGACATGATTGGGCTCTCTGAATATGTGTCCAAGGCAAGTATGTGCCTAGCCTTGAGCAACATTCTACCCTCACCTAGTATGATACCACAATATAACAAAATATGACTGACTTCAACAATTGGCTTAGTTTCTGGTGTCATTCTAAGGGGATGCAGTTCTGCCAGCCTGGGATGACATGGTTGATAGACCAGGCTGATTTGCCAGAGATGGTCTTCACCTGTCACCTCTAGGCTTTTGGTTATTGGCTAAGGTACTTGACTCTCCCATTGTGCTTTGTTTAGGCAAGGTCTCAAGAACAAAAGTTCCGACATGAAAATATCACTCACAGGTAAATTAAAGGTTGTGCTGCTAAACACTAGTTTAAATCAGAAACTGCACTGTCTGGAAGCACTCCTCTCCCTGGAGGATGTTGACATCTGTGTAGTCACAGTAACTTAGTTCAGAGCCGCAAAGAGTACCCTGGCCTTGCAAGGCTACAATGCCTTCCACACTTTCAGACCACAAAATGATCATGTGAGAACCAAAGGAGGAGGAGTATCTGTCTTCATCAAAGATAAATACACCTCTACACTGGTTAGGCAGGAAAACTCCATGGAGTTACTCCAAGTTCAACTAACTGCAGCTAAGACCCCCCTTCAAGTCATTGTTAGCTATAAGCCCCCTTAAATGAACTAAGATACCCACGCTGCTTATTTGGACCTACTTGAGTCAATCAAACTATAATCAAACACTCTAGTCATGGGTGATTTTAACTATCCTCCATTGACTGGGAAATTTATATGAGAACCAACATGCTCACACAAAAGTTCCTGGACTTTGTTAACACTAATGCCCTGGAAGAAATAATATGCAACTCCACAAGGGGCTCAAATATTCTCGACCAGGTCCTCACCAACATGAGTGACCATTGCACCACAACAAGTATAGGACCTTCACTGGTTAAATCTGATCACAGATTAGTCACATTTAAAGTAACTATAACAACTGAACCCCTCTTAGGTGAAATCAGGCTAAAAAAATTCACCAAAGCTAATTATACCCTCCTAAGAGATGGCATAAATAATTTTCAAGCTCCTTTTCCAACAGATGGTATTGACAGCTATACTAAGGTATACACAAATGCCCTGTACAAACACTTACACAAATGCATTGACATAGCTGCTTGACAGAATCAAAATTAGATCCTCAAGAAATAACATGCCTCCCTGTTGGACATCTGGCATTAATAAATTATACAACAAGAGGAAGAAGTTGCTGTCTAAGAATCAAAAAAAGAGGTCCCAGCACTGGAAGAACACCCTCCTCTGGTTGAACAAACAAATAAGACAACTTGTAAAATCCTCTAAAGGCAACTTCAAAAAAAATATTAGCAACCTTAGCTAAGGATAACCATAAGGCATTGTTCGGCTGTATCTGTAAACTAAAAGGTAGGATGCAGACGTATGCTGAACTAGCTGTGGAAGGCATCACACACACTGATTCTGTAAAAATATCTAACTATTTTACCCTCCTCTCCCCTCCAAACATTCCACAAAACATTTCCTCTACATCTCTGAAGAGCAAGTCATAAATGCTCTCTCCAAGGGCAAAAACACAGCCTCTATGAGACTGGATGCCATCACAGGTTGGGTTTTAAATGGCCTAAAATGTTAGCAACTCCATTAGGTACTCTGTTCAACCACAGCCTGAGTACTGTTTTTTGTCCCTACTGAATGAAAAACAGCAACCGTCATCCCTCTTCATAAAGGGGGTACAGTGACAGACCCTGGGAACTATAGACCCATAAGCTTAACCAGCCTTATCTGTAAGGCCATGGAACTAATCATTGTGGACCTTATAAATAAGGATATAGATGATCTCCAAACCCTTGATCCAACACAGTTTGGTTTTGTCAAAGGCAGGTCATGCCTGTTAAACTTGGTGGACTTCTTCAAAAATGTCACCAGAGCCATAGACAAAAGCAAACCTGTGCATACAGCCTACATTAACTTAGACAAGGCCTTCAACACAATCTCACATTTGGGCATCATTGATAAACTCTGCCAGTTGAATACCATCCCTTATTTCATCAGGTGGGTTGTTAACTGTCCCACCGACAAAATACACTCAGTCAGAGTTGGGGACTTTACTTCAACCAGCAGGCTTGTCACCAGTGGGGTTCCACAGGGGTCAGTGCTGGGACCTCTATTATTTGGAACATACTTCTCAGAAGTTGCCAAAACAGAGGAACTGTGGCTGACGACATTTACTGATGACTGCAAATGATGTGCAATCATTGAATCCCCAAACAATGTCAGTATACTTCAAGAGGGACTTACACAAACCAGTGATTGGGGCCAAAGCCAACTCAATGACAAAAAAATACATTATGATCCCCTTTGGTAAAAATGATATCCCTGCAGACTATCATATAAATAATAATACTCTAAGTAACATCTTAGTAGTGAGAGACTTGGGAATGACTGTAGCCTAAACTTTGACCACTGTGTGTCTACTGTGACAAGGAAGGCATTCTACGTCGCACACCTCATTAGTAAATGCATTGCGTCAAGAGCAAAAGAGGTCATAGCACCCCTTTACTTGTCCCTCATCAGGCCAATAATTGAGTACAATGCTCTCTTTGGTATGTACCTTACCAGGCACCTGCAGCAACTTGGCAGACTTCTGAGATTTCTAACCAAGAAAATTCAGGGTCTCCAGCAGATGTAATACATTGATGGACTGAAGTCACTTTCACTGTACTCAGTAGCATACAGACTGCTTAGAGGAGACTTGTGCCTGGCCTACAGAGCAATCTTGGATCCAAGACTAATGGAAATTATGCACATCTGCAAGTTAAATGGGACAAGGGTCACACACTCCAGGGACCTTAATCTGGCCTGCGACATAAATTGGACCTGCTGGAGACACATATATGCCTCTCAGAGGTTGCCACTCCTCTGTAATAGGTTACCAATTCACATCAAACAAAGCCCTCTATGACACTGTTTAAGCATAGCCTGGATGACTGGATGGGAAACCTTAAATTCATATCGGGGACTTCACCTATGATCCTCTTAGATATGGGCAGTTGAAACATGACTAGGCTTATAAAGACATTTGGGTCAGTAGGCCAGTAACCACCTATGAACCTATGAGCCTATAAGCTATACTGGAGTACAGATGTAACTACAGTAGCAGTGAAGCTATATTGCAGTAGAGTTGTGGCTACAGTAGCAGTGAAGCTATACTGTAGTACAGTTGTGACTGCAGTTGCAAGTTATTAGAACAAAGTGACATTTCACAGCTCAAGTTGGGACTCTTTAAAAGACAAGGTAGAGTTGATATATTTAATAACTTAAATGTTCTTGGCTTGTCAGGAATATCTATCTATGTAATTTATTGGTTTCACATGAATGATAGTGCCAAGCATATACTATTAGTCATGGAAACAAGGTACACAAACAATGACTTTACGTTTCGCTCTGGAAATGACATAGATGCACATAAATGTGTCAGTCAACATTCACAGTGAAATTCAAATGAGTCTTTTACTAAACTGATGGTGTGTTATAGGAATTAAAGAAAATCCTTGGTATGTCAGGAACTGTAGATGCTCTGGAGTGAAGAGTGGATTAACAGATTTTTAAAGTAAGGCATTCGGACTTTAGAATGTATATTAGTTCTGTAGCGAGCAATTTGTGATTTGGTAAAAATAGTCCCACATGCCAACACTTGTAAAAATCCATTACTGTAATTAGGACACCAGACAACCCACACTACTTCTTAGCCACAACTTGTGACTTTACCTGACTGATAGAATAGTGCCCACAGTCCACCCTCATATTATGTTCCCTGTCTCCAGCAGTTTATTTTTTAAACAGAAAATTATAATTCCAGAAAAAAATCATCATATTAATGGTGTTTTTGCTGTAGACTGGTAAAATACAGACAAATGAATCTGTCTTATCTCAGACAAATTATTACATAACAATAGTCATGTATTCCTAGGTACCATGCAAGAAGAAAAAGGGCAGTATTTACAGTGCTAATCTTCATAAGTTGGTAGAGGTAATCCATAAAGAGTACCCCTACATCCTTATTCAAATGAGGTCATTCAGCCTGACTACAGAAATACAGATGTGGTTTGGTAAATGTGCTTCCCTACAGCAAAAGCATAGCATGTTTAAGGTATAAGAGTTAAGGAGACAGTTATTACAAGGATATTGGGTATTAGATGTTTGTAACATGGGACACATTTCCATATAAAACACATAAAAGGACCCTGAACTTATTCCAGTCAGCACCAATTTACCTGACAGATATGAAAGTTAGACATTAAATTAATTAGCAGACCAGAAAGGAAAAATGAAAATTTCCTGCTATAAATTTTAAAAGGAGATATGATTATTAACTTCATGTCAAGAAATATTTGTTTTGTTGTATTTTTGTGCTTATGCATGAACCAGGATTCATAAAAAACTACACGAAGTATAGGGATAGCTTGCCATTCGATATTCATGAAGTGTGTAGGTACATGGCAGAATATGCTAATGGAAGCATAATGAGCCAAAGTACATGCTAATTAACCAGTCCAACATGGCAGTGGTAGTCAGCAAGCTATGAAGCAATCGTGCACTCAGTGAAGCCTTTTGCCTTGTACACCAAAGCTCTTTGGAATACAGGCATGAGTACACTTAAAAAAATATTAGGGGTGTCTGCTACTATTATTATACTGTATGTGTAACAGGCTTTAAATCAGGCTGCTGCTGCTGCCAGAACTCAGCCAAGAAGAAGGGTGTTTAGACCCTGTTTAACTTATCATCGACTGCATGAAACAGAAATTGTTGAGAGATACAGGGTGGACAGGAAAACACTGGAAGAAATATGCAACTTTTTCTGCTCCCATCTCAGGCCCTGGGGAAATCTCAGAGAACCCATTCCAGGGGAAGCAAATTAATACTTAGCATTATGTATGCTAGCTTTTAGCACTTTCCAGAGACTCACATGGGATATATTATAGGTGTCACAGGCATTAGCCTTTAGAATATGCCCATCAGTTTTTAAATGCAATGCTACAACATACAAGGGAGCATATCTGTTTCCCATGCACCCCATAGGAAAGAGCAAAAAGCATGATGGATTTTTATTCAATAACACACTTCCATGTTGTTTTGGAGGCCATAAATTGTACACACATAGAAATAAAAGCCCCACCTGGGTATGAAGGAAGGAAATACATCAACAGAAAATGATTTCATTCTGTAAACTGTCAGGTTGTCTGTAATGTCCAAATGATCATCTACAATGTCTATGTGGGTGACACAAACAGTCTCCAAGACTCATACATGTGGCAGACTTGTGAGCTGTACACCAGGTTTGCTAGTGGTGACATCCCTCAAGGGCATCTAGTGGGTGATGCAGGTTATGCACTGGAGCCCTGGCTCATGACACCAATAAGAAACCCTCACAACACTACTGAGCAAGGATACAACAAGGCTCACACACAAACCAGCAACATCTTAGAATGTGTCCCTGGCTTGCTTAAATCAAGGTTCTGGTGTCCAGACACATTCATAAGTGCACTGCTGTACAACCCAGGCACCTGTGGTGAACTACATAGAATATGTGCCATGTTGCACAATATAATTCTCAGGAAACAGCTTCAACAAGGAGAGCAAGGGCAAGGACCACAGTTTCAAGGACCACAGGTGGGCCCAGGCAGTAGTAGGTACAGATGAAGAGTCTTAGGGAGAACCACCAGCTGCAAATGGTGCTGTCAGGTGTAGGTATGTACATTATGTCCTGGCTCTGGCTAAGAGGCAAGGTATAGCACAGACAGTCTCTACCTATCACAGCTTAAGATCCAATGCACATACACATAGGAAAACCACCAGTTATTGGATACCCCACATATTGCCTCTCAGTAGTCATTTTGGAATCAGTGCTTTTGTTTTCTCCTGGTGAGAGAAGGCACACAATGACATTATTTCCTGAAGACTATTAATCACTTGAAAGCCTAATAACTGCTTTATAAGTAACAGCTTGGAATTTGGGTTTATATTCTGGTCCTGGTGAGAGAAGGAGCAGAGTACATTGATTCCTGAGTGTTTCTGGTTGGACAGTGAGTGTCTGTGCTTAATGTTCCCAATTGATCTGGCTGCTATTCAAGGCATCTGCCAAGAAAAGGCTACAACAAGCCTAAAGACCCTTACATCATCTGGGAGAACACCATGGATCACCAAACAGGTTGTGGCCTGCTTCCCATCTTGGGATTGATGCTATCATTTTGCTTTTGGTGAGAGAAGAAGCAAAGAAGCATCATATCCTAGCACAGTGAAGTTGTGCTGAGACGAACAGTAGTAGCAACCAGTAGCAGTCATTCATGCATCTCCCCTATTTTCATCATTCTTGACAAGCTAACTCTTTGTTTTCAGTAAGTACTGCTTGATTTGTTTCTAACTTCAGAATATCTGCCCAAATACTTCATCCTTAAGTTTTCAGGGTCTAAGTATTTGTTTCCACTCAAGTGTTTGGCAGTGCTCTGTACTGACTCAGACACCTTGAGTGACATTCTTCCTGTAAAAAGCATGATTGAAATTTAGTTTGCAGTGACAAGCACTATCCCCATAGTTGCAAACTGGGCACCCCTAACATTGCTTTATATTCTCACTCCAACTGTCTAATCAATAAAAAAAGTGTCTTTTGCCATGGATATGAACTTTCCCACTATCTCAGTTACCATCTTGGTGGATATGGGCATGCTGAGGCAATGTAGAAATTGTCTCATGTTTTCTGACAACTAATTAATTCTCAATCAAACCAATATGGTATGTAAGAGATGTATTTACACAATGTTAATGGAGGCAAAGCTCTCACATAAAAGTACTCCTAATGTCAATAAGGTTGTCAGTAGTACACATGCTGCACCCATCACACACAATTCAAAGCAGACATATAGACTCACATATGCCAAGGCACTTAAATGTAACCTTCCTAAACCACAAAGACCTCCTAGACAAAGTACACATAGCAAATACCCTTGTTGTATTTAATATTTTACCTTAAATGAAGACAAGCCACTTTTTCCTCTCTTTCAGTGGTATTGTTTACACACATGTGGGAGCCTGCTGGAAAGTACCAGGGAGACTGTCCGAACAAAGGAATGCATAAGCTTATATGCTGGTGATATTGCTGACAGTACAAAAATATAAACTAGACCAATTAAAATAGTACAAAAGATAATTAACCAATCAGTGGTTTACCCGTAGGCATGAAGCAGTTTACATTACTACATCTCTAGGCAGAGAAAGAAAATCAGTTACACTTCCATATAAAGCACATTTCCTGCTATCAAACAGGCTCTTGTTTTTCAATACTTTTCCACTATTCACCGTTTATTCAATAGCTCATAGTACTGAGTTCAAATCGATACATACAGGTTTTCACATACTCATTCTCCTTGAACACATGGTTTGACCATTTATGTTCTACAGTCCCCCATTTGATGCTGTGTAAGCATCACCATTTAGTCTATCGTACATTTGCCCTAAGTCTAACATAACCGTGTAGCTAGTTTCTTTAACATTGTCACATATTTTTATTTCATCATTCATAACTGCAGGCATATAAAACTTTGGCACCTTTTTAGTAGTCTTAAAAGACATTAATTTTAAAATCAGTGCTTTGATTAAAAACACAACAAGAAAAGCAATAAGAGCTAATACTGCGATTAATAGGATTAAATTTAAAAGTCTACCTCCCCAACCTGAGAACAGGTTAGTTAGCCATGCCCACGTTGAGTTATCAGCCTCCTTGGCCTTAGAGAGTTTGGAGACTCTCTGAATGAGTTTAAGATGACTTTCAATGTCATGCTGATTGTCAGGAATAAATGTACATCACTCCTCCTGGATTAAAGCGCAAGTTCCGCCTTTCGCCGCTAGGGTGAAATCGAGAGCCATATGGTTTTGAAGGACTACAGCTCTCATGGCAGTCAGTTTATCAGTCACTAGTTCTAAGGCAGAAAATGTGGCATTTCTTAATACTTTAAGCAATTTAGGCAGTTTTCTCAGTTCCCAGATTGATGTTGCTGCTCCATATGCTGAAATTATACCAGCCCATTATATGATATCATCACCCAAGTCCATATGAGATAGTCTTTTGGTGCCAACATGAGCTAAATCATGATGATAAATTTTTGATGCATCAATTTGGCCTAACAGATTGGTAGGCTTTTTAACCTCTTGTATGTTTCAAATTTTTCCTTGAGGTAAGGCAGATGTATGTCAGATGGCTGGGACTAGATAACCTAAAAAAGAGCTACCAGACCAGTTTTCTGGTAGCCATTAATAGGCCTTTCTTCCACATATAAAATAACAGTCTTGCACCAGGGTGGTAACATTTGAAGAATGGTCACTGCCCATAGTTATGCCATGGAATATGGCAAGAAATACGATATTGCAAGAACCAAATAATGAGGCGTTTCTCAATATCGGCTGAATGGCATTAAATGAAACTCGACAGTTTTTCTTCTGTATAATTGCACTGGTATTCGATTGTCGTGTTGCAGATACTTTGTCCCATTTTTCGAGTCCAGTGATGTTTACTTGAGTAATTCCGTTGGAAACACAGAATGCCATTGCGATGGAGAGAAAGTTGTAATGCAATAGATTTGCTGGATGTAATGATAGCAGTGTTGTCAAGTAGACTAGTCTATGTATCAATGATACTCAGTGGAGCCGCAGCCAATGACAATCCCCCATGTACAGAGGGAATGGAAGTGCAGATCCAGCAGTTTGAAACATTGAATGTAGAAGCATAAACATATTTGATGACTTGATAGGTGTTGAAAGGTGGGTGCCAAATGGCTCGCTTGGTGTGATGTGTCGATGGAGTAGGAAATAGAAATGGCCACAGCAAAAATAATAGTACAACAAGAATGACCACCAAAATGATTGTCCAATATTTTTGCAGAAATGGTGGTTGAGTTTGCGTAGTGTTGGGTCCAAGTGTACTGTTGGCCCTTATAAGTGAATGCAAACAAATACTGACTATCTGCATATACTGGGATAGAAAAGAAAGCTGATGAAATATTTATAACCATAAAACAATGTGCTGTAGGTGGGATACAGTTTAAAATCGTAGCTGGGTTTGGTACAATTAGGAAAACAGGCAAGATGGCTTTATTGACTTTTCACAAGTCTTGCACAAATCTGTAAGCTTGTTTACCAGGTTTCTTTACCGGTAGAATTGGGGTATTACATGGACTTGTTGTAGGTACTATAATTTTTTGTTGTACCAGGGCAGAAATGATGGGGGCAATACTAGATGTGGCCTCTACTGTCAAAGGGTACTGAGGTACCCGAGGTAACTTTGCTCCATGTTTTAAGGTTATTTTTAGCAGGAGTGGATGAAATTAGAAACCCAACATTATTATCATGAGTGGTCCATAGATGAGAGGGTAATGAGGTTAAATGCTTATTTTTATCGAGGTCGGACTGCCTACACATTGTTTGCAGAGTGATATTTTTATTTAAAGTAGCCAAAATACTATCTTGTTTGTCTGAAGGTACTTGTAGATATACTTTTTCAGCAGTACAGAAGATAGTTGCTCCCATTTTACAGAACAAATCTCTTCCCAATTAATTTAAAGGTCCTGAGGGCCCTACTAAAAATGCATGATTGTCTTGCAAAGGTCCCAAAGTTACTGGGACTGGGATGGTTTTAGAATATTTAATAGGAATACCAGAGACACTTACCTCTCTAGTTGCATTATTAGAGAGGGGGCATTTATTGCTGCTTCTCTGGCTAACATAGATTTGGATGCTCCAGTATTAATCAAAAAGGGGTATGGTTTATTTTTGACAAGTAACATAACATGTGGTCCATCTTGATCCACAGGTATGAAAGGGCACAACTGCTGTTGTCCTTGTTCAGGGAACATTTATTGTGATGACTGCCAATTGGATGGAGTCCAATTAGAATTTTACTGAGATGATATATCAGTGGGTGGGGCAGGTTGCTCAGCCAGATATGGACATTTATTTTTTTAGTGGCCTACTTGGCCACAATTGAAACACTCCATTTGATTTTGGGGTGCAGCTGATCGATCATTTTGCCAGTTTTGTCTATTATGGTTTTTAGCCCCTTGGCGTCTACCTCTCCCTTTTCCCCATCCTCATCCTCCCCGTCCATGCTGCCCGAAGGCAGTGCACATCTGAATTTGCACTTTAACCAATTTTTTTTGTAAGTCCTTTTTTTTCTGTGCTAAGTGGTCAGAGAGGTATTGCACTTGTGTAACCAATTCGTGAAATCCAAGACTAGGCCAGTTTAAACATACTTTTTTTAGCTTATTTCATACTTGTGGGTGTAACCCAGCTATGAAAGCAGCTGAAAATCCACTTTATGCTGGCCCTTCAGTGGGTTGTGGGTACCCAGAATAAGCCTGAAAGGCTTCAGTGAGACGATTTAAATACACGTCCACAGGTTCATCTTTTTTTTTGAAGAACTGACTTGATTTTGGACCAGTTGGGTGTGGATGGAACTATTATTGTGATAGCATCTACTATACGCTAACTGCTTCAAACCCATTATCTCCGTGTGAGTCATGTTTTGGAATCGGAGTAGGGACATTGGCATGGTCCCAAATCCATTTCATCATATCAGCTGGTATGGCGTACTGAAGAGCTGCCTTAACTTTTTCTGTTGTAGGATTTTGTAAACAAATATGTCCTGCCAGCACACGCTGGAACTTAGCTGGATTAGTACGAATAGGCGGTAACGATTTAGTAATGTTTTGAAAATCAACTGCCGACTATGTCCTAGTTACTACAATGGTTGGTGGTTTTTGTGTACTTTTAGCATGGGCTGGGTTAGGTACCTCCCTTAAAGGTAACAATCTGTCATCATCTGATGACTCTGACCCTGAATCTGGATTAAATTTATTTGGTCCAAAATGTTCATCCCTACTGTCAATTATAGCGGGGAACTGATCAAAATACCTTTTTCGGTGTAAATGTTGTTTTTTTCTACCTTTATAGTAGGGTTTAGCTTTAAAATACATTACAGCTTTTCCTTTTTTATGAGTCTTATTACAAGTTTTTGGTCTTTTTTATAGCTTGTGTCTGGATCTGAGTCACTAGAGTGACTATCTACTGCTCCTTTTCTTTCTTTAGTGGTGGGGTCTTTACTGGTGGAATCTGGCTGCTGTGCTTTCACTCCTTGTTGATCAAGGGGGGGCTGATACTGCAGGGGTGCAGTCAGTGGTGCAATTGGTGGTGGGGGGAGCCAAGCATTATCATCTTTTGATGATTCAGTTATCTGTAATTTAGCTAATTTCTTTACAGGATAAAGCCCCTTAAAGGGTGGGTCCTATAAACATTTACCATTTACTATATCTAGATTACTAGCAGTTTGTTGTAATTCTTTTAGTTGTTCTTTTAATTTCTGCTGATTATTCTTTAAACTACTAATAACCAAATCCTTTTTTCTTTCTTTCGCCTTTGTCATCCAATTATTAAATGCTGCCCAGCACAACCCTGGTATTTTTTTCTCTTTTTTTGTAATTTTCCTTGGAGATTAAGCAAAATATTTTTATTAAAACTACCATTTTTTGGAAAGGCGAGTTTACCATCATCCTCATTGAGAGCGACCCACTGACTTATAAACATACATCTGTCCCGGGATACACAAAAATACATATAACCAGCTGGTGTGCCTCTTTTTGGCTCTTTTATGGTTTCCACATTCACTCCCATTTTTACACGATAAGCTATTCTGTTTTTTACAGAGGTAGTTATGACATATTGTAAACGTTGTTTTTTCCACTCTTGTATCTCTTTTTACTCTTATGTCGCCATTATTTTGTTTTAACCCACTTTCATACTGCACAATTAATATCAGAAAAAAAATGCATGCCACTTACCTCAAAACAACTGAATGAGAGGAATAATTACATTTCTATAAAATTATCAATACCAAATTTGTAAAGCAGGTAAGTACAGGAAATGAAAGAAACACTGCCAGAACAGAAAATTCTGTTATTGGCCCTTTTATTAGCAGTACTTCGTTCATTCTACAACTACCGCAGCCGTTGTCAATTCAGATCCGAGTCACGGCACCAAGTGTTGTATTTAATATTTTTCCTTAAATGCCACATTATGCATGCACTCAGTTCACTGGACTCCAAGTACCAATATGAGTCAGCCATAGTCCATGTGGTAGTAATGACCTGAGACGTACCTCCCTAGACTATATGAAGAGAGACATCATAGAGCTTTTCGAATATGTGGCTCAGGCTGGCATGAGCCTAGCATTGAGCAGCATTTTACCTTCTCCAAGGATGATGCCACAGTACAAGCAAAAGATGATTGACTTTAATAATTGGCTTAGTTTCTGGTGTCATTCTAAGGGAGTGCAATATTTGTCAGCATGGAAGGAGATGGTCAACAGACCACACTGCTTTGCCATGGATAGCCTGCACCTCTTCCCTCTAGGCTTTCAATCTATTAGCTAAAACGTTGTCTTCCCCATAGTGCCTTTTTTTTGGCAATGCCAAACTGAAAGTACTTCCGACATAGCAAATCAAAACCAAGAAAATCTAAAGATATTATTGCTCAATGCCAGGAGACTAAACAAAAAACTCCACTCCCTAGAAGCTCCCTTCACCCTAGAGAATGCTGACATCTGTGCAGTCACTGAGACATGGTTTAAAGCTGTGGTCAGCACATCAACAGTGCAAGTTTATATAATGCCTTCCATAAATTTAGACCAGCTACTACACAGGCAGTGACTAAAGGTGGAGGTATCTTTATTTACATCAAAAATAAGTATACCTCAAGGCTGGACAAACAGGACAATGTACTTGAGCTGCTCCATGTTCAAATCACCATAGGAAAAATCCAATACCACTTCCTTGCAAGCTATAGGACTCCTTCTATCACCCAGGAAACCCATACCAACCAGGGGTGCAACCATACTGGATCTGGTCCTCACTAATATGAGAGAATGCTGCACACCCCCTATTGTAATGTCATCCCTGGTAAAGTCAGATCACAAAATGGTCTCTTTTGAAGTAAAAATAAAAACAGGAACCCCAACTAAACTTGGGATATTCAGGAACCACTCTAAGGCTAACCTCCTTCTATTAAGTGATAACCTGGCAACATTTCAAGCCCCCATAAACCCTGAGAACACTGTTGCCTATGCAGAACTGTTCACAGAAATCTTGTAGAAGCATGCCAATAGCTACATAGAGGCAGTTGTACTCACCAGGAAGAAGTACAAAGCTAATTCAACAAACAAGCCCTGGTGGAATCACAAAATCAATAGGCTATATAACAGAAGGAAGAAAATCATGGCAAAAATGAGGAGGTGCAGCACCCAGCAAGATAAATGCACTCTCATTAAACTAAACAAACAACTCAGAGGACAAATAAAGTCTATCAAAGCCAAATGTGAGGTAAGTTTGGCCTCTCAGGCCATGGACAACCACAAGGCATTCTTTAGCTATGTCCACAACCTCAAAGACAATACACAATTTTGTGCAGAGCTCATTGTAAATGGATCCACCTATACTGAGCCACAAGATATAGTCAACTTACTGGTGATAAATTCAACAACTACTTTACACCTGTCTCTCACTCAACCTTCCCCTCAAGAAATATCATCAAATATAACTCCCCCTACTATAATTAGGGAACAGGTCCTTAATGCTCCCTCTAAGGCCAAGAACACTGCATCAATGGGCTCAGACAATATCACAGGATGCCTTCTAAACAGAATGAAACATGACCAATCAGGGCCTCTGGAATTACTTTTTAATTCTAGCCTCCAAACAGGCTTCATACCTCTTGAATGGAGAACAGCAACAGTCATCCCACTGCACAAAGATAGACCTTATACAGACCCCAGAAACTACAGAGACCCATATGTCTCACTAGTCTTACTAGTCTTATATGTAAAGTCATGAAAATAATTATCATAGAAATCATCAATAGTGATATACTAAACCTCCAGACACTGCAGCCAACCCAGTTTGGTTTCATCCTGGGCAGATCATGCCTACTCAACTTGGTGGACTTCTTTGAGAAGGTAACCAAAGCAAATGGATAAGGGCAAAATGGTTCACTCTCCCTACGTTGACTTGGCCAAGGCATTTGACATAATGCCTTACTTGGGCATTGTTGATAAACTCAAGAGGTTAAGTACAAACTCATATGTCACCTGGTGAATAGCCAACTGAGTCATTGACAGGCCCCAGGAAGTTAGAATTGGGGAGTCCACCTCTACAAAGAGGCCAGTCACAAGTGGAGTTCCTTAGGGATCAGTCCTTGGAACACTTGTACAGTTTTGTCAGTAATATCTTTCCTGTAAGATATTTGCAGCATACAGTTATATTTTAGAACCAATAGTTTGCATCAAGCATTCCAATTAACCACTGTCCATAAAACATGAAACAGATCAATTTTACCCTCATTTGCACAACTATACCGAGAAGCAAGTCTGAAGTACCTAATGCTTCTAATAGGTTCATAGGTAGGTACTAGGCTATTGGCCCTGGAGCCTGTACAGACCCAGCCAAAAAGGTACCCTGGCTTTTGCCACCCAAGAAAATTATTTTCCTGTGCCACTGTTGAGCAGAGCCACATAGGTGATCCCCGGGTGAATTTCCTATTTCCCATCCAATCATCAAGATTTTTCTTGAAGAGTGCTAATGAGGACCTTTGTTTGACATAGATAGGTAGTATATTCCAGAGTATGGGAAGTCTCTGGGAAAGGAATCCATCCCTCCGGTATGTTCTATTTATTGTGGTGACAAGGTTTAGATCCCTAGAGCGTGTAGCTAGGATGGATTGGGATTTCTTTAAGTGGAGCATGTCCAACAGCTCTGCGTTTGACATAGCTTTGTATGTTAGGCAGAGATCACCTCTGAGTAGGTGATATGCGACGGAGTGAAGCTGGAGTTTTTTGAGATGGTCTGCGTAGGGCATCTGTTTGAGGCCGGTAATCCTCTTTGTAATGCAGTAATGACAATACCAACTGAAATATGATGCATTACTACAATATAGAAGTAATCCATTCAAAAATGGATAGGAACAAGAAACCAAAAAAATCTAGCTCTGTAGTACATATTTTTATGTGAGTAAGCTTATGAATAAACTGAAAAGGAGGTTTTCAGGTCATCTTTCTGACGTCAGATATAAATGCCAGAGGAATGCCTTATTAAAACACCTATTAGAATACCCTGGATATTCTGGTTCTTAATTTATCATTCTGGACTGTGTGGAGATGGATGAGTTTGAAGGGGATGCCAATGGTATGTTGGAGAAAAAAGAACTATGCTTGCAGTTGAAATTAAATGTATTCAGAAAACCAGGACTTAAACTACTATTGCTCGATTAAGAGTGTGTTAAATTTATGTAAGCTGCCACACACAATCTGTAAAGGTTTATTAGGGAATTTTTTGAGGCATATTTTTATGTACTAACAATATACTAAATAATAAAAATGATGTGTAGAATATATATATATATATATATATATATATATATATATATATATATATATATATATATATGCATGTGTTTATTACTAGGCAACCCCTAACAGGGAAAAGCCGGAAGACACAAACAAACAAACTATAACCTTAATTCTGCTTTGATCAGATTTATTGGATCACACCAGAGATTTAATCAGTAAATTCGAAGCATGCATTCTTTCACACTACTATTACTTTATACGTTATACTATTAGTATTGGTATAATTCCCCCATTTACCATACTGGTGGATGCTCATGCACACTCATGCACACTCCTGCACACTTTTGTACATTACTAGTTTACTTCATCCACTGTTTTCTGTATTTTTATGTGTTTTTTTTTTCTACTAGTTTTTATTGTATAAACATATTTTGGGGGCAGTAAACATGAAAACTGTGATGACAATTTTTTTTTTTTTTTTTGCAAAGCACTGACCTTTTTCTGAGTTGTTAATAACTTAGTTTTTATGCATACTAATACACATGGGTGGATATTTACTAGATATTATTAGATTAGTTTTATATTTATAGTGTTCTAGTTTGATTATGTTTATGGTTAGATAGCTATGTGGTTTTCTTGATTTTAGTTATTGTCACAGACCTCAAGAAGGCCTTATTGCATTAGTCAGCTGAAAGCGATTTTAGTTAAAAGTCTTTTTATGTGTATCTTTCTATATATATGTTATGCTTTTCTTAAAACCTGATCTTGGAAAGTGGGTTGCAAATAGATAGGTACTGTTTTCCTTAACTAGGATTTATTTTAATCTAATCAGTAGTAGTATGTAGGGTGGGGACTTGCTGTTCTAAAATGCACTTTTACAACCTTGCTTACACTGTTTGCCATGAATAGACTGGTATAAAATTAAACAATATGTATATTTTCCACACCTACTTCTAAGTATACAAAAGCTGATATGTTTATCATTGTTTAAATATTTCTGATTTTTTGTTACTGAGGATCACGTGTCTGTGATGAGTAAAGACTTGTTGCTTTGCAACACTACCTGGGTTTCATGATTTTTGGAAATTATTGTGACTGTGCTCATCAACAAAGTTTTAAGACCACTAGTAACTCTTTTTTTTTTTACATATTAATAAATACAATCTTATGAATAAGCATGCATCAGCTATCTAGTGTGCATCCCTAAGTCACAAAGACATGTACAAAGGACAGGGCACAGTCATCATCATTTGCACAAACTGTGGGGGGAGGGAGGTAGGAGGGCAAGGCTGACAACAAAAAAGTGAGTGTGTGCAAGTAAGAAACAGGTGTGCCTATCAAAGTCTACAGTGTTTTGGGCCAATAACCACATATGTACAGCATGCAACAGTACAATTTAGATAGTTTGCATGTATCTGAAGTGGTACTGACAAGTAAAACTTTTTTCTACATGTGTGTATCTGCATTTTCACATGGCATCCCATACAGGTGTAAGACATGCTTAGCAGACTACTCAGTTCAATGTCATCATCCCCAGACAACAGAGCCACCTCTGCCATGAATTGCACTGCTACTTCCACAACCATGGCTAGAAGTTGGGGTGCTACCTGAATGTGACCGATGACTGCTGGATGAGCTCTCATCAGGATTACATTCAGAACCACGGCCCTGTGGCCTATCATGTCTGGGTGGGGCCACTGCAGTCATTGATGGAGCAGTGGATATAGTGCCACTGCAGGAGCAGAATCTTGCATGACCATGTCTACTAACACCAGAAGATGGAGTAGCTCTCCGACCATATTTTACTCATCTTCACCCAACAGATGTTCCATCACAGAAAATGCCTAATCCAGTGTGTCATTCAGCCTGTCTAAGGAGTTGCCTGCACAGTTCAGGGAGTCACTCACATCACAATGCATAACATTTAGTAGTCACACTATCAGGCCTATATTAGTTTGCCGAAATTTATCTCCAGCAAACACCTTTACATCAACATGTATTCAGCGGAAATCACTTCCGCGATTCTCTGAATTTTCCAAAGGCAATGAAACAATTGCCCTGCACAACAGAACCCAAAAGTAACTAAATCAAACCCACGCAGGTCAGAGACTTCACCCCCATACTCCCCCTAACTATATATATCAACTCCGAGATCGCACTACAGTGGGGAAAAGGACAAAGTTGTCTAGCTGGCTAGCTACTTCATTGCCCTTGGAAAATTCAGTGAATTGCGGAGGTCATTTTCATTGAATACATGTCAATGAAATGGTGTTCACTGAAGATGAGTTATGTCAAAATAATATAGACCCACACTATCTCTTCTGAGGCTTGGGTGTAACATGCCTGTACCTCCATTATGGCCCTACACATATGTCTGTCAGCACCTAATGACACACTAGCATCAAGCAGTGGGTGGACAGCAGTCCTCCTCTATGCAACTCTACCAACCCTCCTGTGTGGCACCATGCCCTCACAATAGCTACTGTGAGAGGTAACTGACATTGCAACCAGAGTAACCACACTATCATGATCAATGGTGTCAACCTCCACCTATCCTGTATCAGAGATCTTTGTGTCCTGGGTATGTGTAGGCATGATAATTGCATTTGAAACATTGGCAGGGGATGTGTAAGTGAAAACCTCAGCATCAGACTGACTCTCTGCACTCACAGACTGTACCTGCTCATCACCACCATCATCATTAGATGTCACTGATGTGCCAACACCAGGATGTTGTAGTTCTGTATTGCCCCTCTTAGGATCATCTCTGATAAGCAAAAAACACAACAGACAGAAAAATGCAGAATAACATTAATCACATATTTTTCCTAATAATAAAGTTATGTTAAAATTCTAAACAAATGGTAAAACTGCAAAAACTTTACTGTCATATGGACCTAAATCTACCTTATACACAATATTAACAATAAAAAATGTGTGCCTACCATGTGCAGATGGGCTGACAGCCTGCAATCCAGAAGTGCCTGTATTAGAGGAATGGTAAGGCAAAAGTCTACTAAGTATCACAATGGAAATAAAACAAGAATAAGAGAACAACCCCCTCACAACTGCAGATTACAAATGTTCTCATACAAAAATGTAGTGAATAATTGACTGTCCTCCCCAAACACAAAGCAAACTCCAGCATTTCTGTATGATTGTAGTCCGAGTCACACAGTTATAACAAGAGGGTAGTAAGACCAGCTGGGTTTCTATTACATTGTCAAACTTCAACAAGTTCAAACTCAGAAAAAATAAATAAATAAAAGATGTAACAGTAAACTAACAGTTGCAAGCAGGGGAGCAAGCCCCCCGGCCACCTCCACCCCCCGCTCTTTAAATATACCAACTCGAAAGGGAATATTTCCCTTTACTGCACTGTAGTGCAATCTCGGAGTTGGTATATTTAAAGAGTGGGGGATGTGGGAGCACAGCCCCCCATGTGGGGGGTGCTGGGGGGTTTGCCCCCCTGCTTGCAACAGTTAGTTTACTGTTGCATCTTTTATGTTTTTTTTGCTGTGTTCAAAGTTTTGAAACTTTGAACAGACAAGTTTGATACTGTCATGTTCGAAGTTTCAAAACTTCAATCATGTAATAGGAACCCAAACCAGCTATGTTATATGAGTTGGAGACAGTGGCATTGACACAAAGGCAGGAGTCAGAGCTGGACAGGGCAGAGTTAAATATATTAAGATTTGCACTGGATGTGACGAGGGTGGACAGGATTAGGAATAAGTATATTAGAGGGTCAGCCCAGGTTGGAAGGTTTGGAGACAAAGCCAGAGAGGCAAAATTACGTTGGTTTGGACATGTACTGAGGAGGGATGCAGAGTATATTGGTAAAAAGATGCTAAGGATGAAGCTGCCAGGTAACAGGAAAAGAGGAAGGCCTAAAATAAGGTTTATGGATGTGATGAGAGAGGACATGCAGGTGGTTGGTATGACAGAGCACGATGCAGAGGACAGGAAGAAATGGAAACAGATGATCCGCTGTGGCGACCCCTAATGGGAGCAGCCGAAAGACGAAGAAGAAGATGTATATATATATATATATATATATATATATATATATATATATATATATGTGTGTGTGTGTGTGTGTGTGTGTGTGTGTGTGCGTGTGTGTTTGTGTGTGTGTGTGTGTGTGTGTCTGTGTGTTTGAGAGACATCTTAGATATATACATATTCAGATAAAGCAATGACCCCTTGATTCTTGCATGCCTGAAAGGTTTGATTGTGACATTCTGGGTCTGTTGTCCACATCTGCACCACCACCAAGAAATCTGGTGCAACTCTCCAAGGAGCTATCTTGATCTCTGATAGTGGACAAGAACTCTTCAGTTTCAGTTTGTGGTGGTTAGGTAGTAGAAGCACCTCTTCCCCAATAGCCATCTGTTCCTGGGCAATTGCAGTGGCCCAATGGCAGGCAGAGGTGATCATGTCAGTTGCCCAGTGTCTTATCTGGGAGTAGGTATTTCTATGGCTGCTGACAGCATTAAGGTCAGTGATCACCTGCTGCCATGTCCTGTCTCAGGCAGATCAGTCACATCTACCTTTCCCTAACAAAAAAGCTCCATGTTGACTCAAGGCCTAAATAATAACCTAATTTCCTGAATCTCTACATGATGGCTTGCAAGGTATTCTTTTATGCCACATCCCTGTATGAGGTGAAACAGAAAACAGTCACCAAAATAAACACTGTGAGCTCAGTTCTGTGTGACTTTATGCATACAACATGCACACAAGCAATATTTACATGTTAAATGCTCACCATGACAATTTAGCCCCCCATCTACCCCCTCTACCCCAATACACCCCAACACATCAACCACCTCAGAACATAAGTTTATTAAATGCTCATTTATTAGCACAGATGGCGTAACACTTCTCCAATAGTAATAATACAGGTTGCTGCATTAACAATAACAACCATAAATGCATCATTAGAAAAGTAACACTAAACTGTTACAACTGCCATAGCCACTGCTGTTGATTTCAGTCTGGTAGAAATACACAAACAAAAAATGTGTCCTTTCCTGCTAACACAGATAAAAATGCCAGACCTTCTTACATACTTGCAATGCAATCATCTGCAATAAGTGTGAATACATGGCATACAAAATAAAATATTAAACTGGTCATGTAGCATTCAGTAGTATAACTGTAGAAATGCAGAAATGGCTATGGCAAAAATGGGATAAAAGTAAATAAATCTAAAAGAATAGTAATGCTTTTCAATGGCTACTGCACTACACTCTTTAATGTTAAACTAAAATCATGCAGCACTTTCAAAAATAGATACATCTCCGAAGCCTTGCATTAATAGCAGGATCGAGCACTGTGTTTCAAAATAGTCTTCCCAGTATAATACATGGGTGGTAGCTGCATGATTACCTTTATATAATGCAGATTCAGTCCTATAAGCACTGTGAGTATGCAAATGTGGTATGAAATCATTAGCATTCCAGAATACCAAGAGCTGCACTAAATGTAAGGAATGTAAACATGGTGCAAGGATGTACACATTTACATTTATATACCCTAGCAATGCAGGGAACAGCCCTTGTAATGGCTTTCATGTGTCTCTGATTATCCTGACTGCAGGAACAATCAGTTTTACCAGTCTCCCTTCTTTGTGGGTATGTCAGGGAGAAGAGACTAAAAAAAGTCTGCAAGTACATTGACTGACAGAGAAGATGGACAGCCATAACATTCAAATGTTGTATTAAATGACCACAGTTACTTGCCACTAGTAGGAAATGTTGTTTATATTAAAGGGAGTACTTTAAACATATTTAAAGATAAAATATGGCAGTGAACAGAAATACGGATGTTTTCTAAAAGCATAGATAATGAAATAGTGCACTGTACAGAAAGAGATACAACTGCAGTGTTTGCAATCTTTATTTAATAGCCTCTGAGTACATGCCTGTGCTAACTGTTTGCAATACCCCAATCATCCAGACATTTACAGTGAAATGTGAAAAGACAACTTAATAATAACTTGTTTCTGTTGCAATTTCAATATGACTTGATAAAATTTCACATCATCGTTGCATCTGAATTCTTTATCACTTTGCTAACATACAGTGGATATAAAAAGTGTATGCACACCTTGTTAAAATGGCAGGTTTGTGTGATATAAAAAATGAGACCACAATAAATAATTTCAAAACTTTTCCCACCTTTAATGTGACTTATACCTTGTACAATTCAATTAAAAACAAACAAATCTGTCAGGGGAAAAAAAAAATCGAAAAAATTAAAAAATGTACAATACGCTGGTTGCATAAGTGTGTACACCCTTAAACTAATACTTTGTTGTGTGTGCACAACCTTAAACTAATACTTTGTTGTGTGTGCATTCAGTCTTCTTAAGTAGGAGTCTTTCAGCATGGCACATCTTGACTTGAAAATATTTGACCACTTTCCCTTGCAAAAGTGCTCCAAATCTGTCAGATTGTGAGGGCATCTCTTATGCACAGCCCTCTTCAGGTCACCCCACACATTTTCTATAGGATTTAGGTATGGGCTCTGGCTGGGCCATTCCAAAACTTTAATTTTATTCTAGTGAAGCCATTCTTTTGTTGATTTGGATGTATGCTTGGGGTCATTGTCATGTTGAAAGGTGAAACTCCTCTTCATCATCAGCTTTCTAGTATATGCCTGAAGGTTTTGGGCCAAAAGTGACTGGTACTTGGAACTGTTCATAATTGCCTCCACCCTGACTAAAGCCCCAGTTCCAGCTGAAGAAAAGCAACCCCATCGCATGATACTGCCGCCACCATGCTTCACTGTGGGGATGGTGTTCTTTTGATGATATGAAGTGTTGTTTTTGCGCCAAATGTACCTTTTGGAATTGTGGCCACAAAGTTCAACCTTGGCCTCATCAGACAATAACACATTTTCCACATGCTTTTGGGAGACTTGATGAATTGTTTTGCAAATTTTAACTGGGCCTGGATGTTTTTCTGTCTAAGAAAAGGCTTCTGTCTCGCAACCTTACCCCACAGTCCAGACATATGGAGAATACGAGAGGTTGTTGTCACATGTAGTATACAACCAGTATTGGCCAGAAATTCCTGCAGCTCCTTCATTGTTGCTGTAGGTCTCTTGGCAGCCTCCCTGACCAGTTTTCATCTTGTCATTTCATCAATTTTGGAGGGACATCCAGTTCTTTGCAGTGTCACTGTTGTCCCATATTCTCTCCACTTTTTGATGACTGTCTTCACTGTGTTTCATGATATATGCAATGCTGTGGAATATTTTATGTGCCTTTCTCATGACTAATACCTTTCAACAATGAGATCCCTTTGATGCTTTGTAAGCTCTCTGTGAACCATGGATTTTGCTGTAGCAGGCAGCTGAGTAAATTTCAGGAAAATCCTATTAGGACAGCTGAACTTTATTTGGTGTTAATCAGAGTCTCTTTAATTGATAGAAGGTGTGTACCCAGGAA
This sequence comes from Protopterus annectens, assembly GCF_019279795.1. Classification (NCBI taxonomy): domain Eukaryota; kingdom Metazoa; phylum Chordata; order Ceratodontiformes; family Protopteridae; genus Protopterus; species Protopterus annectens. Next base: position 1,968,885,797 of record NC_056725.1, on the reverse strand, counting down.
GATGGAATGTTGTAATTAAATCAAAAGGTGCTTCAACAAAGTATTAGTTTAAGGGTGTGCACACACAACAAATTATTAGTTTAAGGGTGTGCACACTTATGCAACCAGCATGTTGTATGCCTTTTATTTTTTATATTTTTTCCCCTAATAGATTTGTTTGTTTTTCAATTGAATTGTACAGGTTATAGGTTACATTAAAGGTGGGAAAAGTTTTGAAATGATTTACTGTGGTCTCATTTTTTTTATATCACAAAAAACTGTAAATTTAACAGGGGTGTGTAAGCATTTTATATCCACTACAGGTCTTTGTCTGTGACAACTCTTAGACATAATGTAAAAATTATTTATTTCAATACCTTTGTTTGATAGTTCAAATCCTTACAGGTCCCTGTTGCAACATAACAAATTTGCTCAAATATGTACATATAAAGTATTTAATTTACAACACTTTTAATGTATTTTTTTTCTTGTATCATTTGCGTGTCACTCGGCAACATGAAAATCCCATTCTTACTTAAGGAAAAAAGTGAAAAAGTTAGTTTAGGTGGCCATAAGTTGCACAAACTAGTCAGGTGGCACTGCTCCATCAGCACTCTGGATAGTACTCAGAGAAAAAATATACCTGACAACTAACTTTCTCTGTGGTACAAGGTGCAAGTTCAGTGAGCTTATAGATAAAGGATATCTGATATATGGTTTAAATCCACTTAGATGATACTGTTACAGAGGATTGCATACATACATACACATATTTCAAGCATGGACATTAATGCTCTTCTAACTTGCCAATGTACCAAAACAATTGTTACCATAATAAGTGTCCAGGCTGTTCCTAAGAATATCTAAACTAGTGCTTGCTTTAATGTTATTTGGTAGTCTGTTCCATGTATCAGCTACTCTGTCTGAGAACCAGTCAGTGCACTTCTCATTCCTATAGAATCTTCTACAAAGGTTGTCTGATGATTTTTTTAGCACTTTTTGATAATCCAAAACATTCCCTGAGGTAGTCTTCTGTAAATTCCCTCTGTACTTGAATAAGATCTCCTCCTTGATATCTGTAAGAGAAACTGTAGAAGTTCAGATATTTTAGTCTTTCATAATAATCTCAATTTTTCACATCCATGGATGCCTTTGTTATATTTCTGCTGTAATCTTTCTAGTTTACTCATGCTTGTTTTCTTATAGGGTTTCCATATTGTTATTCCATATTCATGTTTGGGTCTAATGTAACTAACAAGTAATGTCTTCATCAGTTTTGATTTCATAGACCTTATAAATCTTTTTATACAACCTTTAGATCTATAACTATCATTAACCAATTGGTTGATATGATTAGAAAAACTCATACCTGAATCTACCCATATACCCAGGCCCTTAAATGAGTCTACAGTTTCAATCACTGTGTGCTGCATTAAATATGCACCTTTCAATTTATGTCTCCCAAATCTCATATGTTTAGTTTTTGATGTATTTATCAGCATATAATTCTCCTGTGCCCAAATGGTCAATTTAGACAAGTTATGATACAGACATGCCTTATCTGTAACACATGTAATCAATTTACCCAATTTAAGGTCGTCTGCATATAGACTGTAGAAAACCTCCAATTAAATATTTAAAAAGTTAGGTCTGAAAGATACAATCTAAACAAGTAAGGGCCTAGGACAGAGCCCTGTGGGACACCCTAACTGCAACCAAGGACTTCACCTGTCCAGCTGCTGTATGATACTTTCCATGTACTATTTGTAAGCCATGCAGCTATCCATTGTATGAAGAGTACATCAGTACCTAGTTGTACTAATTTATTGATCAGTGTTTTGGGTATGACCTGTCAAATGCTGAAGCTAAATCTATATAAATTACATCACAGCACAATTTTTCATTCATAGCTGTTATTATATTGCTATAGGACATCATGTTACAGGTGGTAATAGATCTGCTTTCAACATATTCATGCTGATATATGGTTTCAAGTCCCAGCCTATCCAGTTCTGACAATAACTTATCCAATATTACCTTTTCCATTATTTTTCCACAGCATGAAAGTAGACTTAAGGGTCTATATGACTGTGGGTTTATCCTACTCCCCTTTCCATTGAAGATAGGCTTAATAAGCCCATGTCTCCAATTTTGAGGAGTCTCCCCATATTTGTATGACCTAGTGAATAACAGATATGATACCATAAGTTCTTGCTGAAGTGCTCTCAGTTCATTGTTACTAATTATATCTCCTCCCTGTGCTTTGTTTGCATCCAGTTTGTGTAGTTCTTTCTCAGTATAATCTAATTTGATTCCAGTATCTGGGGTTACCTGGATGTCACTAGGACAACTTATCACCCCTTTTGTGAAGCCAAACTGTTTCGCAAAAGATTTTGCAAATATATATATATATAATCTGTTGTCTCTCAGAATAAATTTTAGAATCTGCACACAGCTTTACTCCTTCCATAGGTTCATAGGTTGGTACTAGGCTATTGGCCCTAGGGCTTATACAAGCCAAGCCATAACATTTTCCTGGCTATTTCTTCCCACAATATTTACTTCCCTGGACCCCTGTCTAGCAGGGTGACTGACATGATCCCCGGGGTGAATTTCCTATCTCCCATCCAATCGTCAACTTTCCTTTTGATGAGGGCCAAGGAGGCACTCTGCTTGACATGTATGGGCAGTCTATTCCAGAGTCAGAGGAGTCTCTGGGTCAGGATCCTATCCCTGCAGCATGTTTTGTTCATTGTGGTGACAAGGTTTAGAGCCCAGGAGCATGTCGCTCTGAGGGATTGGGATTTCTTTAAGTGTAGCATGTCCAGCAGCTCTGGGTTTGACCTGACCTTGTATGTTAAGCCGAGATCGCCTCTGAGTAGACGATATGCAACAGAGTATAGCTGGAGTTTTTTTAGATGGTCAGCATAGGGCATCTGCTTTAGGCCAGTGATTCTTTTAGTGAGGTATTTCTGTGGCCTTTCCAGTTGTTGCAGATGTCTTGAGAGGTACATACCAAATGGGGCATTGTATTCTATAATGGGTCTAATGAGGGATGAGCACAGTACGACAATGACCTCCTTTTTTCTGGATGAAAATCCCTTAGTGATGATGTGTGCCACATAGAAGGATTTCATGACTGTTGTGGCGATGTGCTTATCGAAGGTGAGACCACTGTCCACCTGTATCCCTACGTCTCTTATCCCACTTTCAGTGTTTAGTGTACTGCCACCTATGTGGTAATTCATGGATACATGTTTTTTTTCCAAAGGGGATAACTATACATTTCTTGGCATTGAGCTTGAGCCCATGGCTCTGACACCAAGCATCTGTTTCTGTAAGGCCCTTTTGTAGAATATCCACATCATTTGGGGATTCAATAATGGCTCCAAGTTTGCAGTCATCTGTGAACTTTGTTAGCTGGAGTCCCTTAGTGTTGGCCTGTACTTACTTCAGAGAAGTAGATGCGAAACATGAGTGATCCCAGGACTGAACTCTGAGGTACTCCACTTGTCACTTGTCTGGAGCTGGATTTAGTGTCAGCTACTTTTGCAGTGTGGATTCTATCAGTAAGCCAGTTGGCAACCCATCGAATGACATAGGGATTAATGGCCAGCTTAGTAAGTTTATCTATGATTCTAGAGTGTGGGATGGTGTTGAAGGCCTTGGCGAGGTCCAGATAGGCTGCGTGGACTGCCTTATCCTCATCGACAGCTCTGGAGACTGATTTGAAGAAGTCAATTAGGTTCAGGAGACAAGATCGGCCCTTCATGAACCCAAACTGGGTGGGGTCCAGTGTTTGAAGGTTGCCAATGTCTTTGTTTATAAGTTCCATGATAATACATTCCATGGCCTTGCAGATCAGACTTGTCAGACTGATGGAGCAGTAGTTCCCAAGATTCAAGGTGGAGCCCCCCCTTGTGGAGTGGGATAACTGTAGCTGTGCACCACTTAGTGGGCAATAAGCCTGAGGTGAGGCTATGATTAAACATGACACTTAGGTGAGGTGCCAGTTCATTTTGTAGTTCATATAGTACACAGCCCAGGATGTTGTCTGGTCCCATGGATGCTGTATTCTTGGGTTTGGAGAGTGTGTTTTTTACCTGTGTGGTCATTACTACCAGAATTTGATAATCTTTCGGTATTGAGATCGGCCCTTTAGGGGGTGAGAGGGGTTGAAGTTGGCACTGAATCGATCTGCCAGGATATTGGCAATTATCTTGGGATCAGTATATTTAATGCCATTCTGTTGTAGCTCAGAGCAGATCTGAGCATTGCCATTTAGATTCTTGACATAGCTATAGAGTGCCTCATAGTTGTCTTTGGAATCTTTGGCAATTTTATTTCTCTAACTAGCTTTGGAGGATTTTATGAGGGATCTCAGCTTTTTACTGAGGCTGGTAAGGGAGTTTTTTTACATCCTGGGATTTTCCTCTTTTCTGCAACAGCTTCTTTCTTTTATTGTAAAGTTTGTTTATGGCAGGGGACCACCAGATTGGCATCCTTTTTTTGGAGGAGAGCATCTTGGTTCTGTTTAGGATGGCACGATTCATGTACGAGTGGATGTGCTCATATAGTGCCTTAGTGAAGGATTCAGCAGTCAAACTTTCAGTTCCCTTCTGCATGGGTGTCATGAAGTTTTCCACGTCTGACTTGAGTAGCATGAAGTTGGCTTTGCAGAAGTTTTTTTATGGAGGTTTCCTTACTGGGGGGTGGGGGTGGGATGTGGATGTCAAGGGTGATCAGCTTATTGTCAGACCTGACCAACGAGGGGGTGACCATAGATGTGGAGTATCAATTTCCCATGTTGGTAATGACCAGGTCTAGGATATTGGACCCCCTGGTGGGACTATGGATTAGTTGATCCAGGGCATTGGAATTTATGAATTTCAAGAACCGTTGGGCAAAGGTGTCGTTACACGAGTAGTTTTCCCAGTTAATGGCAGGGTAGTTGAAATCACCCAGTATTAGGGTGTTTGGTTGTATCTTAATATTTTCCAGTATGTTTAGAAAGGTATAATGAGAATCTTGGGGCATGGTGGGGGATCTGTAGCAAGCTACAATTTGGATTTCTGTTTTACCTAGTGTTAGTTGTACCTGTAGAATGTCCACATCTTATGTATATATAAAAAGTTTCCTATTATGTTCAATATCTTTATATAAATTTTCTTCAAATTTTTATTGATCTGTCTCACACTATGCTTAATCTGTTTGTCCAGCTTGTTTATTTCAGTTTTCAAAGTTGTAGTTCGACCTCTTTTCCATTTCTTATATTTTATGTTCCTCGCCTTAATCAGATATCTTGTTCTTATGGAAATATATCACCCTGATGTTGTATGCCTTGATCCTGATTTTTTGCACTCAAACAATTTCTCTTTAAAAACTTTTCACATTCCATCTGCAGTTTTTCCACTTTAAACACATCACTCAAGTTAGTTTTACACAGTGACTGTTTTGCTTCCATATAATCTGTAATTAACCTTCTGTGCATTGACTTAGATTTAAGTTTGGCAGAATTGTTTAGCAACAAATTTACCATTATAACCCCATGATTACGGCACATCAATGGTGGTAAAATGTGAGTTGAAGTAGCAGTAATTTCTTTAGGAACACAAAGATTGTCTAGTATGATCTGTCCCCTGGTAATTCTTTTATAATCTGAAGCAATTCTCATTCCTGAATATAAGTTGTGAATGATTTCATTATTAATGTTGTTGAATCAATATTCCAGTCTGCTTGTGGTAAATTTAATTCCCCACATAATATTATTCTTCCCTCCTGTGTTTCATGCAAGAAATGTATGAATTCCTTTAGGTCATCTTGACTTTGGTGGTCTATACACTCCAACAATGATGTGTTCCAGGGTTGTCTTTATTGTCACAATTACACAGTCTATAGTATTAGTGTTATTACGGAACATGTAATAATCACAGGTCTCATAGCTATCTTTAATCCCTATCATAACACCTCCACCTGATTTTTTTGTTAGAATGTCTGTTACAGTAAAAACATTTATATCCTGACAGAACTAGTTTCCAGTCATTGTTCAACAATGTTTCACAACAATAATAACATCAATCTTGTGCCAACATAGCAAAATTTCCAATAAATAAACTATATTATTAATGCTCCCAGCAATAACAACCAGCAGAGATGTAGCAAATGTTGCTATTTGTGAACTGTTAATTTTTCAACCTGGCAAAATCCTGCCTAGTGTTTGTCAAATGTTGCAAAATACCTGCTGCAAAAATTCTCTTCCCTGATCTTGACAAATGTACGCCATCCTGTCTGAACATGTATGCCCATAACTAGGCTTGGATACTATACATATTTCCATTTTTTAAAACAGGACATTTTTTCAGTATTTTTATTTACCCGAAAAATCTTTTCATTCACAGTAACCTGATAATCCTTTCTATAGGGGATTTGTGAAAATATGTTCTAACACCAGTACAAGCTATAATATCTAAGAGAGCTGTCAATTCCCTACTAACAGTCAGAGAATCCTTGTGGATGACATCATTTGTACTAACATGAATAAAAACAGTTCTGTACTTCCTTATATTGAGGCAATTCAAAGGCTTATCTCACATCTTCTATTTTTGCTCCTGGCAAGTATAACATTGTTCGATGTTCATTATCTTCTCTGCAGATCTAAGTGTCAGTTCCTCTACTAACTTAATCTCCAAATACACAAATATATTTGCTGGCCAGCTCTGAAAAATCTTCAGCTTTTTATACAGTAATATCTGCTCTGTCAATTGTGATGTAGGATAGATCTTCATCACTATTAGTCTTATTAATCCAACTGTTTTCATGGTGTATTATATTCTCATCCAGCTGGTATTATAAATCCACAGCTTGAGCCATGTAGTCAACATCTGTCTTTTTCTTCTTTTTATTTACAGTAATATTCTTCAGTCCTTCCATGTTCAGTTCTGAGTTCTTCATTTTCACCTGCCCCTTGCATCTTTTTTCTACCTTCTCTGTTGGAAAAATTATGCCTTTTTCTGTAGACTGAAGGTTTTCTGACAGAAAAATATAATCATCCCCTGTAACCTGTGTGTTACATAACAAAGCAATGTCCTTTTTACTGAGTATTCTCTTTTCTTTACAGTCATTAATCAGTTGCTATTTCATTCATATTACTTGTGAACGTCTTTCTTTCTTTTTTTGTTTCCTTCTAAACAAACTGGATCCTCAGATTGCCAAATACTTGCATCCAGAATTCCATAATTATCAGGGGTATCATCTTGTTTTAAAGGGGTTGAATGTTCCTTGTAGAAAACAGATGCATAATTTCCTGAATCTGTTCTATTTGTTCTATGCCTAACATTATTTAGTTCACCAGTCCAGTCATTAATATATGAAACAACAGTTCTCCAAGCCATGCCAATTGCACAAGTGCAATCATCATCATTAAGTCGAGATTTACTTCTAACAATGGTAAGCAAATAACCCAACGTTTGACAAGAGGAACACAGATCACCAGCGTTATCAGTTGTTACCTTTGAATAGGTATAGCATTTATTACACTATGCATGATATTTGTGCATTAGCAAATCATTAATTGCATACTCATTTAAGGAATCCATATTCAGCTTTAAATGAATAAAATATTGCAAAAGAAAAGAATAATAAAAATCAGTAACCGCAGGACTCAAAGAGAACTTAAATCAACTTCTATGACAGAGAAGTATACCAGCAATATACAACTAAATAATAAAGCAAGTGCAGTAAAGTTGCTCTGACCATAAAAGTTCTGCAAGCCAGACAAAAATTGTAATTCCTTTACATCGTAGTAGCTTCTGCTCACTATCACTTGTAGTCACACTTCTTTTGAACAGTAAAGATCAATAAATCACAAACCAAGGTAGGATTGTTTAGATATGCTCAGGATTTTCCTCTCAGCAGACTATGTGAATTTATAGCTGTCTAGGTCCCTTGGGCTTGCTAGAGCTTGCCTATCTAAAACCTATCCCTTTCTAACAAACAACAGTGAAATTAAAGGGAAAACAACAAAATATGAATCAAACTAAATCTTGTTAACAAGCTATCTACCTACAAACAGTTAAAAACAGTGATAACAAATACAATATAAATTCAAATAAAACTTCTCTTACCAGTCGACTCCACAGTAAATCACAAACCAAGGTAGGATTGTTTAGATATGCTCAGGATTGTCTGAATACATATTTAATCTCATTTTGTGATACCACTGTGTTGTTGTTGTATATAAAGCTGCTGTTGTCAGTATTTGCTAACAACATGTGATCACTAGTCTGCCTGCATTCACATTATTTGTCTTTAAGTAAAAGTCTGATAATGTGTTCCACAAAGTACATGTCTGATTTTGCAAGGAGATGTAAGAAAGAAGAATTTTTCACTTGAATGCATTTCATGCTATGGTCTCTGCTACATATGCCCATGCATTGCATTTAATTTACTTTTTGAAATTTCTATACCATATATTCCTCTTCTAATGTTTTTTTTTCTATTTACCCTCTGATTAGCAGCATGCAAACAGGGTTCACCACATGAAGAAAAAAAAAATATTTTAGGATGCATTAGGTAGCTCAAACAGGCCCGGCAACTGTATACTTTCCTCAACATTCTGGACAATTCTGAGAAGAGAAATGCCACCTTTTATAGAGCTATCCATGTGGCATAAGGTGTAAAGGCAATGAAACTGGATAAATTATACAGCCCAGAAAGATTTTGTATCCAGCTATAAGATACTCTTTTTAAGTATGTAAAAAGCCCATTTCTTACAACTTTTTGAATAAGACTGTAACACTAAAGAAAATTGAGAATGTTAAACTTGTTTCTTGCAAGCATTGTATCAGCAAGCCTTTCATAATGAAACTATACTATTTAACTTATATGATTAATGTTTATAGATAAACACAACTTAATGTGTGTCCAGTGTCCTAGATGTGACAATGAATATATTTCATATAAAATTCAATTTCATATGCATGATGGGTGCAATACTTTTGTTATAATCATCATGACTCATCACATAGCCCAACTATGTGTTTTGTACACTTATGTGAAGTATGTAAATAGCATAATCATGCCACTCAGCTGCATCAATTCAAATCATATTTACTTGCAAAAAGAATGACTTTTACATAGGAATGCATTCTAAACATAATTACAACCGTGCATATACAAACCTGTACATATAGGCCTTTCTGAAGTATATCCATTCATTTAGAAATTGCTATATGTCAAATTCCTGTACTGGTAAAGGTCATTCTCCCGTGGCAAGGTCAGTTAATACATTAACTCACAGAAGCCTAAAATACCTTTCTTGGATACTTCCAGTTCACATCCGTTACCGACTTATGAAATCCAGAATTTTTTTTTTTGTGTCTGACTTCTTTACCTAAGTGACTTTCCTGCTAGTAATAGGCAATATTAGAAAGGGGAAAGGCATTATTACCAAAATGGCACTAAGATCATTAGTATAAGATGTTCTGCAGAGGAGAAATTAATCTTTGTTTACCACTTACTATTCATATTTTTGTTTTTATGTTCATGTTTCATAACTAAGAGACATAGATTTTATTGAGGTATGTGGTGTGAAACACCAGTGTGGAAGACAAGACAATTCACTGAAAATGTTTGTTTATATCACATGATACTAGACATACTGCTAGGTGTTTGTTAGTAGTTATGAAAATAAACCATGTGCAGGATTCACGAAGCCTCCGTGTAAGAGTTATAACTCTTACACGGAGGCTGCAGTTAAACGGAGTGATGTCAGCATGCTCTGCATATTCATGAGAGCATGCTGAATCACACCTAAGGCTAACACGGTCCATGCAAGACAGTAGGGGGCATGTCCGTAGGCTGGAGCCCTGCAAGCGGACACGCCCCCAGAAGAGTAAAATTGCCCAAAGTCAACACCCACGACAGAGGCCATGGAAATGTGAATAAACACAACACAACACATGCCCCCACAGACTATGAACATAAAATATATAAATTAACATGTTATATATTTTTTTCAATCGTAAAGATGTTTGCCAGTGTGTGCGCTCGTTTGCGCGGGCGTGCCCGTAGCTTAGCCACAGTTAACAGTCAGTGGAAAAGGATATAAGAACTAAATATGCAAAGTAAGCCAAGAAGCAATAGTGTAGCAGTTGAGACATCGGCTGAAGAGCAGGCATTCATGGTTCGAGCACCCACAGCACCAACTTTTATTTCTAGTAAAATAAGCATGAAACAAGTCCCTGACAAACATGTACACATATAAAATCATAGTTTATGTAAAATGTAATGAAATAGTCCATTTATTTTGAAGAAATATGAGATAACAAAATAATAAAATATGCCAGATGTGCCTATATCTGAGCTACAGTTTAACAAGGTGAGTGCATCTGCCCGTAGGTGAGCAGTGGTTTAACAGGTGCAAAATGAGTGCCCGTAGGTGAGCAGTGGTTTAACAGGTGCAAAATGAGTGCCCGTAGGTGAGCAGTGGTTTAACATGCTGAAACTATGTGCCCCTAGCTGAGCTGAGCGTAATATGCGTGCTGATAGCCAAATGAGGCTTAAACTAGCATACCCCGTTTGCGCGGAGCTGCGCACCATGCCAACAAGCTAACCGACGGGCAACGTTGAGCAAGCCGTATCAAAACTACCTTTACACAGACACACCCCTCAGCTTGTCTAGACAGTCATAAAAAAATAAAAAGCAGTGGCCAGGTTCGAACCCAGGATACTATACACCATAGTCAAGGTACTGAACCACTAAGCCATGACAGACGTACCTATAAATGCAGTAATAGCAAATATATAGGAATGAATACAAAGTGGAGCATGACAAAGCAGGTTTAGTGAAGTTGATACAATTCCAAAATGGCCAATCACAGATATGTGCGGGAAAAACGGCCTACATAAGCCCCATAGGCGGGAATACACAGCATAAACAATTGTAGAACTGACTTGCAGCCAGAATGACAGGAGTAGGTGAGGGTAGTTGCTTTCGAGCACAGAGGTGGGGCGTTGAGGAGTCCAGATACATGGTCTGGCTCCTAGTCCACAATCATGAGGCCCAACTCATGCAGGGCCAGATCCTGTGGGGAGCATATAGGGCTGAGGCGTGGGACCGGTTGGCTCATGATCTCACCAGTGCCACAGGGATTCCAAGGACTGGTGAGCAGGTTCGTCACCACCATGCGGACCTGAAGAGACGCAAGCAGGACCAATTGAACCTTTGGATCCAAGAGGCCCGGCAAATGCCCAATGCCCCACTACTGAGTAAGTTACATGTAATTATGTATGTAAGAATTTAAACTAGCTGATATTATGGAGATGTGTATTCCAATATTACTTCATTTATATTACAGCTGCAGGTGTCCCTTCTGCAAACCGCAAAGCCTATGGCGATAGGCTGGTGCGGTTGCACCACCAGGCAGGTCAGTAATCCTCTCCCAGTAACTGTAAAGAAATATAAAAGTATGACAGTTAGCAAAAGAGTGCAGTGTAGTCACTAAGTAATAGAATGTGCAAGTAACAAGTGTAAGAGTGTTTGCAAGTATTGCTTGATTACAAAAGTGTGTTGCAGTCTGTAATCCAAACAGAAAAATTAAAATGTCTGAAATAAAGTCTGAAATAAAGATGCCCCACCTGTAATATAATAGTACACAACCTGCAGCAGGCTGAAAAGTACAGCTGCAGAAGATGAGCAAATCACATGTGTGAAATATACCCCTGTTGATATACTGAAACATGACAGAAGTGAGACTGCTGGAAAGGGTTGTAATAACTACAGGTAAAACATGTCAATAAAGCCTAGAAGTAAGTACCATCCTGAATAGTAAAATGAAAACAAGTAAGAGAGTGTGAGAAAGTGTCATGAATCCAGCAATACAGTAGTAATAACCCCTGAATAAAGTATACTGCAGTCAGTACAGAATGAGATGCATGTGAGAAGCAAAACCAAACAGCGAAATCTGTTCAAAGTGTTGCTGCAGCTGGAATGTGTATCCCAAAATCTGGATATGTTGCTCTCAGTCTGCAATATGCAGATAGTATGATTGTCTGATATACCAAACATCCACAGTTGTCTATAGCTGTATAAAGCAAATGTAGCAGGATGATGTAGCTGAACAAAGCTAGATATGAATGTGTATGAAGAACAATAAAATGTATATTGATGTAGCAGTAACAGTCCTATCACCAAGTTGAAGTAGTTATCATATAGGAAACTGTAGTTAGAACAGTAGTGTGTATATATGTGCAGCTATTAGAAATGTACAGCATATGTATTGGTATTTGAAGGTGTTAATATTATTTTCTTCACCTCACCCTATAACCACATATAACCCATTCCACGTGAAAATGGTATGTGCAATCACAATTAACACCCCTGGACATTTGTCCTGTTGGGTCATAAATATTTGCATGTCCGTTGATGCATCTGCCCTGTTCATACATCCAAACCTAATGGCCTGTTGCCATCAATCAACCCTGCATGTTGTTGGACTGTGTATTGCTGTTCAAATTATGCATGTGTTATGCTCACTGTTCAATGGTGTGAATATCTGGGTGTTTGGTTAATGGGAATACTAATGCATGCTGTTACAACTAATTGTGAATGGTATTATATGTCACTAACCCAAACTGTCATGACATAATGCAAAACATAGGATGACAGGGAAGGCGGGTTCCAGCAGACCCACCTCTCCCACCTCAGCTGGCGAGTGCACCTGGCACTAGTGCCCAGTCTGGACCCTCCTCCGGTGGCCCTGTGCCACCTGTGGGTGGAAGCGCTGCAGGGGATGGGGCTCATCCTCCCTCTGCAAGTGTGGCCGGAGGAGAACCACCACTCACCCTCCGTAGCATCCGGACTGTGGTGCGTAGGGAGATCCAGGACTCTGTTCTTGGGCCCCTACACCAGCTTGAGGCACAGGTGGCACAAATTATGGGCATGCCTGTTGCCCGATCTACACAGCCCCCAGCACAGCCCCATCCTGGGCAGTGAAGGAACAGTGGCAACTGCCTATGGGTGGGGATATCAGTTCCACTGTTGCCATCTGTGGGCTCATGGGCTCTGGATATCCAAACCTCCGTCCCCGTCAATTGTGTAACCCCCCCACACGTGTCATACACCACCCCTGTATGCATCTTGTTTGTCTTGTCTGTTGACCTACCCAACCTACCTCCCCAGCTATACCGACTTCCTTCACCTGACATACCACTCTCACCTGAAAAAAAAAAAAAAAAAAGGGCACTCTGTACCCACAAAAAAATGATGCCCCATACATAGCTGCCCATTCCGCACACATGTCTGCTGGACATGGAAACTATCAATTACAATTGGCTTTACAACAAGTATTATTGTTGTCCTGACACCTCTCTCAGGGGTGGAAGGTTTCAAATGTCACACCAAATTACATACATATGCACAGCTGTTGCTGATGAAGAAATGGGCAGCTATGGGCCTTACCTACATCCCTCCTGCAAATCCCAAGCTTGTTTCCCTACTGTCTTACCCTCTTTGTGACCCCTTTTTCACCACTTTCCTGTCTCCCCATTTTCATTTCTTTCAAAGAAAATAGCGCGGGTGTGCACCAGAGTAAGCACTGTTAAGCGGTTGTAAGCGGGTGTGCGCGTGTGTGTGCGGAGCTAAACGACAGTGCGCATGCGTGAGCTCCGTGCAAACCAGCGCTAACCCGGTTACAACTGCTTAAAAGTGCCTTAGTCACTTTGATTGACAGGTCCTGTAGTCAGTTCAAAAGCAAAATAAAATCCCACTGTCAGTCCCGAACCCAGGACCTTGGAAACAGTAGTCTGTATGACCTACCACTAAACCATGACTCTTATACAAGAGCATTGTGCTAAAATAAATATATATATCACAACAAGTACAAATATGACTCTGTCATTGTCGATGTTGGAGTGAATGACTTGAGACGTACCTCCCTGGACTACATGAAAAGAGACATGGAAGAGCTCTCGGATCATGTGGCCCAGGCAGGTATGACCCTAGCCCTGAGTAACATCCTGCCTTCGCCCAGAATGATACCACAATATAAGGATAAAATGATTGACTTCAACAATTGGCTAAGCTTATGGTGTCATTCAAAGGGGATCCAGTATCTGTCTGCCTGGGATGACATGATTGACAGACCACGATGCTTTGCCAGAGATGGTCTGCACCTGTCGCCCTGGGATTCAGGTTACTGGCTAAGGCTCTGCCACCTATAGTGCCTTTTTTAGGCAAAATTCAAAGGACAAAACCACCACCGTAACAGGTACAAGCATGCAAAATCTGAAGGTAATGCTACTCAATGCTAGAAGTCTAAACCTCAAAATGCACTCTCGAGGCACTCCTAAAATGGAGAACATTGATATCTGTGCAGTAACTGAGACCTGGTTCAAGGCTCCAGAGAGCACCCCTGCAATACCAGGCTACAACTCTTACCACACTTTTCGGCCACCAAACCAGGACCGAAACACTAATGGTGGAGGAGTGTCAATATTCACCAAGGATATTCACACCACCAGGCTAGTTGGCCAACACAATGTGTCTGAAATTCTCCAAGTGCAACTAACACTAGGTAAGACTGCAATCCAGATTGTAGCTTGCTACAGATCCCCCACCATACCCCAAGATTCTCACTACACCTTTTTAAATATACTGGAAAATATTAAGATAGAACCAAACACCCTAATACTGGGTGATTTTAACTACCCTGCCATTAACTGGGAAAACTACTCATGTCCCAACACCTTTATAGCGGTTCTTGGAATTCATAAATTCCAACGCCCTGGATCAACTAATCCATAGTCCCACCAGGGGCTCCAATATCCTAGACCTGGTCATTACCAACATGGCAAATCAATGCTCCATACCTATGGTCACCCCCTCGTTAGTCAGGTCTGACCATAAGCTAATCACCCTTAACTTCCACATCCCACCCCCACCCCCCAGTAAAGAAACCACCATAAAAAACTTCACCAAAGCCAACTTCATGCTACTCAAGTCAGAAGTGACAAACTTCATGACACCCACGCAGACGGGAACTGAAAGTTCAACTGCTGAATCCTACACTAAGGCACTGTATGAGCACATCCACTCATGCATGAATCATGCCATCCCAAATAGAACCAAAATGCTCTCATCCAAAAAAAGGAAGCCAATATGGTGGTCCCCTGCCATAAACAAACCTTACAACAAAAGGAAGAAACTTTTGCAGTAAAAAGGAAAATCCCAGGATGCAAAAAACTCCCTTACTAGCCTCAGTAAGAAACTGAGATGCCTCATAAAATCCTCCAAAGCTAGTTATGAAAATAAAATTGCCAAAGATTCCAAAGACAGTCACAAAGCATTCTATAACTATGTCAAGAATCTAAATGGCAATGCTCAGATCTGCTCTGAGCTAAAACAGAATGGCAATAAATATACTGATCCAAAGAATATTGCCAATATCCTGGCAGATCGATTCAGTGCCAACTTCACCCCCCTCTCACCCCCTAAATGGCCCATCTCAATACTGGAAGATTGCCAAATTCCAGTAATAACGGCCACACAGGTACAAAACGCACTCTCTAAAGCCAAGAATACAGCATCCATGGGACCAGATGACATCCTGGGCTGTGTACTACATGAACTACAATATGAACTGGCACCTCACCTAAGTGTCATGTTTAATCATAGCCTCACCTCAGGTTTCATGCCCACTGAGTGGCGCAGAGCTACAGTTATCCCAATCCACAAGGGGATCCACCTTGGATCCCGGAAACTACCGTCCCATCAGTCTGACAAGCCTTATCTGCAAGGCCATGGAGCGTATTATCATGGAACTTATAAACAAAGACATTGGCAACCTTCAAACACTGGACCCCACCCAGTTTGGGTTTGTGAAGGCCGATCTTGTCTCCTGAACCTGATTGACTTCTTTGAATCAGTCTCCAGAGCCATGGACAAGGGTAAGGTGGTCCACACAGTCTATCTAGACCTTGCCAAGGCCTTTGACACCATCCCCCCACTCTGGAATCATAGATAAACTTACTAAGTTGGGTATTAATCCCTATGTCACCCAATGGGTTGCTAAATGGCTTACTGATAGAACCCACACTGTAAAAGTAGCTGACTCCAAATCCAGCTCCAGACAAGTGACAAGTGGAGTACATCAGGGTTCAGTCCTGGGGCGCTCTTGTTTGGCATCTACTTCTCTAAAGTACAGGTCAACACTAAGGGACTCTGGCTAACAAAGTTTGCAGATGACTGCAAACTGGGAGCCATTATTGAATCCCCAAATGATGTGGATACTCTACAAAAGGGCCTTACAGAAACAGATGCTTGGTGCCAGAGCCATGGGCTCAAGCTCAATGCCAAGAAATGTATTGTTATCCCCTTTGGGAAAAAACATGTATCCATGAATTACCATATAGGTGGCAGTACACTAAACACAGAAAGTGTGATAAGAGACTTAGGGACACAGGTGGACAGTGGTCTCACCTTCGATAACCACATCGCCACAACAGTCAGGAAATCCTTCTATGTGGCACACCTCATCACTAAGGGCTTTTCATCCAGAAAAAAGGAGGTCATTGTCCCACTGTACTCATCCCTCATTAGACCCATTATAGAATACAACACCCCATTTGGTATGTACCTCTCAAGACATCTGCAACAACTGGAAAGGCCTCAGAAATACCTCACTAAAAGAATCACAGGCCTAAAGCAGATACCCTACGCTGACCGCCTTAAAAAACTCCAGCTATACTCTGTCGCATATCGTCTACTCAGAGGCGATCTCTGCTTAACATACAAGGCCATGTCAAACCCAGAGCTGTTGGACATGCTGCACTTAAAGAAATCCCAATTCCTCAGAGCTACACGCTCCAGGGATCTAAACCTTGTCATCACAATAAACAAAACATGCTGGAGGGATAGGTTCCTGACCCAGAGACTCCCCAGACTCAAGAATAGATTGCCCATACATGTCAAGCAGAGTGCCTCTTTGGACCTCTTCAAGAGGAACCTTGATGTTTGGATGGGAGAAAGGAAATTCACCCCAGGGATCACGTCAGTCGCCCTGCTAGACAGGGGTCCAGGAAAGTAAATAATGTGGGAAGAAATAGCCAGGGAATTGTTATGGCTAGGCTTGTATAGGCCCTAGGGCTGATAGCCTAGTACCAACCTATGAACCTATGAACCTATGTAAAAGTAGGAATGAATGTAAAGGGAATATAGGATGTGTAGTACACAAAGCATGTCATTTAGAATTTCTGTCAAAACTAGTCGATTCCCATACTAGTAGTGTGTGAACAGAAATAGCCATGCTAGTTGGTATCTAGTAGGTAATAATGTCAGTTAATGTACATATATAAATGTATGTATATTTATATATATATATATATATATATATATATATATATATATATATATATATAGTTGTAGGTGTCATTGTGCATACACACTTACTACAGGGAACAGGAGAGAGGAATGGAGAAATGTGAATCTACAACACAGCCTGAATCATGAGAGAGATACTAACCTTTACACTCACAGAACAGTGTCCACAGCAAACCAACATGGTCCCCGTCCTTACAATCTGAAAGAGCAATGCCTATCTCACATACCCTTTTATAGCACTGTCCTGAAATCACATTGGGAACTGCAATCAGTACACAACTGGCTGCATGCAATTAGCAAATGCTGGCTTACAATTGGTGCAGAGCCATCACATGGACCTATGCAGATACTTACAAAAGCATCCTGTACTAACACTCCACACATGCAATACATTCATTGCACTGTCTGGAAGCAGACAGAGGGAGAGAGACAGACAGAGACAGAGACAGAGAGTGAGAGAAAAAAAAAATACACACGCTACACACTGAGTCTAAGCTGTCAGCAGTGACAGTAGCAAGCCGTGCCAGGAGCAGCAGGAAGCAGAAGTAGTGGTAACGCAACCAGCTGCGACAAACACAGGTAATGTAAAGTAGCAGGTTAATAGTCTGCATACTGTGAACCCCCCAAATGTGTCATAGGTCTGTATCTATAGGTATGTCCATGTGATATGTTGTGTGTACGTAGTTCCACCAAAAGGGGATGACTATACATTACATGTCAGTCAGTGTTAGGCCATGATCCTGGCAGCAGTTGTCTGTGCGTTGCCCTCAGCAATGGCTGTAGTTACTGTTTTGAAAGGTCAGCCAGGTTCAAAAGGCAGGATCAGCCCATCACAAAGGCAAACTGGCCAGGAACAAGTGTCTGCAGGTACCCAATATCGCTGTATATGCGTCCCATACTGAATAATTCCATAGCTTAGCAGACCAGGCCAGTTATGCTTATGATGTGGTAGTTCCCAGGGTCAGTAGAGGTGCCTCCTTAGTGGTGTGGGACCACTGTTGCTGTATGCCAGTGTCCAGGTACATATCCTGTAGTACGGCCAAGGTTAAATATCAGTCTTATATGCGGTTGTATGTCCTCTTGGAGTGCCCGTAGCACACATCCAGGGATACCATCAGGTCACAGTGATGCTGTGTGTTCTGCTTTGCTGAGGGCCCTCACCTGGACATGTGAGATGATAGGAGGTTACATACAGCTGTGATAAGTATTTCAACTTGTGGGGGAGAAGGAGGGGGGATACGTGCACCGAACCTGTCTGCAAGAATGTTGCCAATATCTGTGTGTTCAGTGAATGTTAAGTAGGTGTGTATTAACTCAGAGCATATCTGAGGCATTTGGTCCATATGTGTAACATAACTGAAGAAGGCCTTGTGGTTATCTATAGTGTTTGTGGCCATTTCCCTCCCAGAGTAGGCCGTGGCCGTTGTTATGAGAGACCGTAGCGTATTACCAGTGCTGACCACAGATGCCTTCTTTTAATGTGAATCTGCTCTGTCCTGCAGTAGCCTCCTGCTATTGTTATACAATCTGCCTCTGGCTGGGGTCCACCGGACAGGATGCCTAACCTTTGTGCATAGGGTCTGGGTTAGAAATGTGTGTGCAAGTTCCATGCAATCTGTGGGATGTCCGTGGTAAGCATTCGCAAAGGGGTCAGCAGTGTGGGTTGTGGCTTCCACTGGCCCAGTGGGCTGCATGGATACCATCTCAGTCCTAACAAGTGAATAATTGTCTAATCACATGCATATCAAAGTAGTCTACTGTGCTGGTGGTGGTGGTGGTGGTGGGATATGTATATCCAAGCTGAGTAACTTGTGTCCACATCACACTAGTGGATGGCGTTCCACATACAGTACATTGGTATGAACCCCCAGAGTGAGGTTGTGCATTGGACCTGTCGCAATGTGTTGACCGATGGGGCATGCTACTATGTTGTATGGAATGTGGCAGGTATTGTTGCACAGGTGTTGGCTGAGCACTGATATCTGGCCATGTACTTGTATATCCACCACGAGACACACACATGCAACATATGGGAGTAGTAGTATATCACTACACTTGAGTATCATGTATAGTATGTGTGCCATATATTGCTGACATAGTCTGCTGATATCCTGTCTGTGTTCTCTTCCAGGGAGATGGCGCGTCAGCGTAATCCCGCCTACTCTGCAGCGGAAGATGAGGAGATACACCAGAGCCTGGTGTGGCGGGAGTATGACATACTGTTTTCCTGCACCAGCCAGAATCAGCAGGAGAGGGCTGCACTGTGGCAAGACCTTGTCCGTAGGGTAAATGACATTGGCACGCATAATAGGACATATGAGCAGGTACGACATCACTGCAGTGATTTAATCAGAAATGTCCATCAGCGTGCTTCGGATATCCACAGGCAACAGGTTGCCACAGGAGGTGGGGTGGCCACACACCCCCCCCTCACCAGACTGGAGGGGCTACTGTTAAGTGTTGTGGCTCCAGCCCCAGAACAGCAACAGCAATACACTTGCATCATGATGGAGGCTGGTTCCACACAGCAGCATGACATGGAGCATGCAGGTAATATGCCATATGTACACTTGACTGTTCTGTACACTGTTAGTTTATGCATGTGTAAGGTGTGTCCGTGGTATGTAGCTGTCAACATAGTATGTAATTGTGCATGTGTGATATTGGCAATATCAGCAGCTGACGTATGAAAGGCAACTGGTGTACTACTGCACTGTATCATATGCAGTATCAATGGCACAGTTGTGCCCACTGACATTAATCTCCTCATTTCTGCAGGTCCCTCTGGGGTTACAGCAAGGCAGGCCATCCATGCCGGTGAGTGTGTTTAACAATACCTATAATAGTCCTGATAGTGCTAGTAACACTAGTGTAACTCAGTAGTGCTCTGTGTGTATACTGCGGGGTGTGCATGTGTGCATGTGTGCAGGTGTGCCTGTGTCCATGTGTGCATGTGTGCATGTGTGCCTGTGTCCACGTGTGCATGTGTGCATGTGTGCCTGTGTCCACGTGTGCATGTGTGCCTGTGTCCACATGTGCATGTGTGCATGTGTGTCTGTGTCCACGTGCGCACGTGTGCATGTGTGCATGTCTGCCTGTGTCCACGTGTGCATGTGTGCATGTGTGCACGTGACCACGTGTGCATGTGTGCATGTGTGCATGTGTCCATGTGTGCATGTGTCCACGTGTGCATGTGTGCATGTGTCCACGTGTGCATGTGTGCATGTGTGCATGTGTGCCTGTGTGCATGTGTGCATGTGTGCATGTGTGCCTGTGTGCATGTGTGCATGTGTGCATGTGTCCACGTGTGCATGTCTGCATGTGTGCCTGTGTCCATGTGTGTATGTGTGCATGTGTGCATGTGTGCATGTGTGCATAAGTGCATCACTGCTAACATTGTGTGGACACTGTAAACTGTGTTTCCTGTCTTCCTCCCACAGGTTCTGGTGCTGCTCTGGTGTCCTGCAGCAGGGAACCTGAATCTGGTGCCACAGGTACTGGTAATGATGATATCTGTGTAATGGTACAGGAAGGTGTGTCAGGGTCCGCTATTGGTCAGCCAATTGACAGTACACAGCTGTCAACCCCATCATTGCGCACAGTCATCCTGCCAGTACATCCTTTGTCACCATTGTCCATAGGTGATGGACAGGATACAGTGGGCATTGACCAGGGTAATGTGGTATCTGTGGCACATGCTTCCCCACACAACAGCCATGGGCAGGGTCCTGTGATGGTACCACACAGACAGTTGCCCATGGGTTCTCGTGGGAGCATCCATGGATGTACTGCCTCTGGCAGACGTGCCCAAAGAGGTCTGTCAACCTCAGCTATGTTTTGGGCTGTCATGCAGGCACAGTCGCGTATGGAAAGGTACACCAGACAGGGTCTGAGGGAGCTGAGAGCATGTCGCACAGCCATGACTGACAGTATGCGTGACATCGCGGATGCTATCGGTAATTTCACCGATGTCATAGACAGACGTTGTGGGGACATATTACAGCAGTTCCACAACCAAATGTCCATGAGACAGGGCAATGGTGGGCGGTTGCGGTGCCAACGTGGCCATATGCCAGCAACAGCAGCAGCTGGCAGTCGGCACGGACGACAACAGGCCCGCACACGCCCCCATAGTGCCAGCAGCAACCCCAGCAATGCTGGGTCTGTGCTGTCATCAGAACACCCCAAGAGACCACGTGCACATGGCTCTGGACAGTCCCAACGGGGACCTGTGTCCAGCCAACACACTCCCGCTTCTGATAACAGTACCCAGTCTGGCTTAGTACTGGATACGGTCTGTAGCACCCCTGCCAGGCACAGGTACCATGTCCGTGCCCACAGACACTGATCTGTATGACCTGCCAGGTGCAGTCTGTGGCTGTCCACAAACCCCTGTATATGGCAGCCATGAGGTGGAACTGTGTGCGTGCATACACACATGCAAAATGTTAACACCTAGGGCTACCACATACATGCACACACTGCACCAACAGTGCCCCACCCTGTACTGCTGTCCCTCACCAACACACATACGCACACATGTCAATTGGTGGTATCAGTGGCAGACTCAGGCATACCTAATTCACACCCTGTGCATATGATGACACTGTGCCACCTCCTGCAATCTCCAACATCATTGCGGGAACAGGTAAACACGTCGCTGATGCACAGGGTGACTACATAGAAGTGTATTAGTAGTATCATGTTGGTAACAGTACAGTGTGTTGATATGACTGTGTGTATATCCCAGCATGCCTGATGCAGTAACCGTATTACTGTCCTGAATTGTTATCTGCACCCATAGTACGTACCAAAGTGTAACAGCTGCACATTATTGCATGCCGGTGGTAAGGATGTCAACAGATAGCCACATACATGGGTAGCACAGGGGGGAAGCTAATGCAAGTAGTGATATGCAATGATGGACATGTACAGTAATGGTGTCAAGTTGCCCACAACGACTATGCAATGTGGATGTGTGCGCATGTTGATATGTGTGCAGTACCAATGTAATCCAAATCACAATTAACTATGACATAATATCAGTTCTACCATGGGCATCTGCGCTGTGCATTCCTGGGTACATGTTGATAGTGCCTACATATTTACACTGTTACTTACTGTTAGTGTTACCCCTTCTTTGTTGTACAATGAACTACTTCCAGCCCTGCTTACTGTAGCTTTGTTTGCATGCATGTTCGCCTGGGGTTCTCTGGAGCACTGCTTCCACCTGCAATGCAGAGTTACAGTGCTTCTGTGGACTCCTAGTGACATCTGCATAGCGTACGATACGTATGTCAAGTTTACACATGACAGAACGTCACTGTCCGTCCTGTTCGCATGTACGTTGCCTGTGACACATTGCACATGTCTTACCTGGCATTTACCCACGTGTGCAGTCATATATGCCAGTGCTATGAAACAGTAGCAGTACACCCACACATACACACCTTTAGTATGTTGTTCCCCATTGGCCCTATGTGTTGGTACTCACCATGGCAATCACACTACTAGGGTAGCATGTGCAAAGGTAACCTGTGAATCACCTCTATGGTCCAGTTGTGGTTTATGTGAGTCACGTGGCAATGTCACAGCTGCCACATGTATGCAGTCAACCATCACCCTTGGCCAGGAACGTACAACACATGTGCAGGATGCCACCACATAGCCAATCTGGGGACTGAGTTCTCTGAACCCAGTAATGCCATACCCTGTCAGGTGGCATGTCATACTACAGTGACTACAATACAAGTCAGACATAGACACGCACTGACAGCATGCTGAACACACTGGGGCATACGTGGGGACTCAGAATAGCATCCTGCCGGAGCATCACACACCTCCGCAGCTGGCACACAGGCATATGTTACGTCGGAATAGAGCACATGCCACACATGGCACACACATCCCGTGTGCCACACACTCACAGCCTGTAGGGCTACACAACACACCTGCTACAGATGTGTCAGGTACCTGTCTTGGGCGCTGCAGTGGGGTCCCGCTCAACAGGCTGTATATGGTGAAGGTCACAGTGATATGCCTCAGGGGCACTATGGTCCACCACAAAACACATGCATACAGGTCAGTCAGAGGCATGGACACATATGACTCAGTCATTGACCATGCCACTATGGATGACCTGAGACACATGCATACAGGTCAGTCAGAGGCATGGACACATATGACTCAGTCATTGACCATGCCACTATGGATGACCTGAGACATACCTCCCTGGACTACATGATAGGGAACATAGAAGGGATCTCTCAGCATGTGGCACAGGCCAGTACGAGCCTGATCTTGGTTGCCAACATACCCTCACCAGGTATGCTACCACTATATGTAGGAAGGGTGTTGTATGTCTACATTCTGCTCAGTCTCCAATGTCATTCATAGGGTATCCGCTGGCTGTCAACGTGTGCTTACATGCTAGGGAAGCCACAATGATGTGCAAGGGACAGCTTGCACGTGACACCCATGGCCCAATGTATATTGGTGAAGCTCCTTGATACACACATACTGCCTTATGCTGCAGGACATGGATTACATAGCCACCTCCGTGGGTATCACACAGGTTAGGACACTAACAGTGCTGCTACACAACACCAGCAGTGTACACCGCAAGATGCATGCACTGGACACTGTCCTCAGCACAGTGAACTGCAATGTCTGTGCAGTACCACAGTCCTGATTCATGGCTCACAGGTGTAACCCATCACTGCCAGGTTATGCCTCATATCATGCCTGTCGTCCCCTACACATGTAACACACATGGACAGGGGGGTGGTATCCCAAGGCACCACAGATACACACACCTCCAGGTTGTTGGCACAGCACAAAGCATCAGGGCCTATTCATGTGCAGCTAGCAGTGTGTTGGACTGCCGACTGGTTCATAGCCTGGCACACACAACCCTCCCATACACAGGAAAACCACCTATCCTCCATAACAACACTGGCAATATGACAGTCTCAAGAACTGTCTTCATATGGCTGGACTGCATCCAGCCAAATATTGTGCATGAGCATTACTGTAGCTACAACACACTAGTTGAAGGGTTCCCAGCATGTGGTCACTGAATCGCAGTGGAATGACATGTTACCACTCCCACAACAGGTGGGAACATGCAGCACCTGTACATCGACTACATGTAGACTATATGGCCCAGACCAGATGTGCATCCCCTGCTGTAGGTATTTTACCATATACACCCACACTGTATAGACACATACCGCATGCAGCCCCTGCACAGTAAGACACAGTCATATTGTTATGCATTGCAAATACCATTTATCCACTCGAGGCATGTGTCAGACATGGTAACTACTGCAGGTCACAGGTATTTATGTGTATGTGTTACACACATACTTCATGTGCAATGCCATTGCTGGTTTAGGCAATGGCATGCATTGTTATGCACAAAGACCCACACAGGGTCATAATGTGTGACACAACCACACGTGGCAGTTGTGGGTTACCAAAACATACCTATCTGTACTCTGACAATGGTAATAGACCCAGTAGCAGAGCACACTATTGGCATTACTGGCCAACTAGCCCTGTTTGGCTGTGCTGATAGTGTGGTGACATCCCCTGTGTTTACTGGGGGAATATGCAGCATCTGGTGTATTGTAGTATTTGCCAAAAGGATCTGTTCTCTCACACTTGCATTTACACACACCCTACTACCCCCACACACACACTTGCCATTTGCAGGATTCATACCCCTACCTAAATAAGTTACGACACGTGAGAGAGACGCATTAGCAAAGCGCACTATTCGGATTACTAGATGGTTCTTCTTCTCTGGCTGTACTCATAGGGTGCTGACATCATCAGTGTTTTGAAAGGGTAATGTGCATCAGGTAGTGTGATCTCCTGATTGCCAAAACTAACATGTTTGTTATACAGAATTGTACACACACAAACTCCCCACATCTGAACACACACACATGCCATTTGCAGGTTTCAAACTCCTACCTAACTATATTATGACACTCGAGAGAGACGCATTAGCAGAGCGCACTATTCGCATTGCTGGGAGGTTTCCCTTCTCCTGCTGTACTTATAGGTTGCTGACATCATCAGTGTTTAGAAAGGGGAATGTGCATCCTGTAGTGTGTTCTCCTAGTTGCCAAAAGGGATATTTCTTTCATACAGACTTGCACACACACTAACCCCCTCCACACACACTGAGCATTTGCAGGACTCAAACCCCTACCTAACTATGTTATGACAATCGTGACAGACGCATTAGAAGAGTGCGCTATTCAATTTACTGGGAGGTTTCTTTTCTGCTGCTGTACTTATAGGGTGCTGACATCATCCGTGCTGAGATAGGGGAATGTGCATCCTGTAGAGTGTTTTCACAGTTGCCAAACAGGACATCTCTTTCACACAGACTTGCACACACACTAACTCTCCTCCACACACACTGGGCAGTTGCAGGATTCAAACCCCTACCTAACAATATTATGACACTTGAGGAAAATGCATTAGCAGAACACACTATCCGAATTACTGGGCACCTGTTCTGCACCTGCAGTATTTATAGGGTGCTGACATCTTTATTTCTACAGAGGTATGTACATCTAGTACTACCTGTCAGGTGGGGGATAGCATATATATGCATTTGCAGCCACCTACGTCACGGCCAGATATGCACATCACACTGGCAGGTTAAGTTCTATACCATGCTTTGTGACCACAGGACCTGTAACACACAACACAACCAGTCCAGAACACCACACCCACATCCAGGACACACACTTAGCTTCCCTGAGAACAGCGCCGGGATATGCATGTGTTCACATACACCATTCCAGTTGTTAACATCAGGTACAGGCATATTGTGTGTGAGAACTACTCAGGCCTCTACCACTTTACCCTACAGCCACTACAATTTGTGGGTCCATGTGCTATGGCAGAACCACACACCACAGCCACATGGGGGAATACATATTGCACCTGTCCATCTGCAACATGGGTACTCACTGTTCCACACCAGAGGTAGACCACCATTGTTGATATCTGACCATACCCACCTTTCCCTGGACATCCATATCCCATCTCCACCCCCAGGCAAGGTTGTCACTGCACACAAACTGTATTTAGCACAAGCAGACTCTACACTTGTGAAGACTGGGGTGGACGACTTCAGAGGACCCATGATGGGGGACTATACTGGCCACTCAGCATAATCCTTGACAATTGCATTCTATGAGCATGTACGGTTTGCATTGATCATGCTATCCCACATATACCCATGACTGTTCCACAACAAGACACCTGTCAGGTGTACACCAGCCATATATGAGCCGTACAACAGACAGAGTGAGCTAATACATTGCAGAGCTGTAGCCCACAGAGGAATGACATCTGTGAACAGTTCCGCATGGCACTTCATTCACACATAATCATCACAACACAGTGTTGACAGTGGAATTGTCCAGAGAATGCAGATAGGGCTCCCTCAGTCTGTTATTGATGGCCACTTACTGTTAGAGATCCTCAGCAACCTCTTCCAGCACACACCGACAACATGGCTGTGGCTTAGCACATTCAAACCCTG